>NW_027308622.1:25100-30100 GCF_047496885.1 Scyliorhinus torazame | reverse complement strand
AATTCTCTGCATTTCTTCAGCACCTAAACATCAGTCAAACAGGATCTCGGAGCGATCATTGAGCTCAATTTGACCCGGGACGAGGAGAGGAGATGTTAGGGACAAGGTACCATTGGCTCAGAGTATAGACATCTCCCTCCGACAGTGCGGCGCTCCCTCAGTACTGGCACCGGGGTGAGTGTCAGCCTGGATTATAGAGCTCAAATCCTAGAGTATATACATCTCCCTCCGACAGTGCAGCGCTCCCTCAGTACTGGCACCGGGGGGAGTCTGGGCCTGGATTATGGAGCTCAAATCCTAGAGTATAGACATCTACCTCCGACAGTGCGGCGCTCCCTCAGTACTGGCACCGGGGGAGTGTCGGCCTGGATTATAGCGCTCAAATCCTAGAGTATAGACATCTCCCTCCGACAGTGCGGCGCTCCCTCAGTACTGGCACCGGGGGGAGTGTGGGCCTGGATTATAGCGCTCAAATCCTAGAGTATAGACATCTACCTCTGACAGTGCAACGCTCCCTCAGTACTGGCACCGGGGGGAGTGTGGGCCTGGATTATGGAGCTCAGATCCTAGAGTATAGACATCTACCTCCGACAGTGCGGCGCTCCCTCAGTACTGGCACCGGGGGGAGTGTGGGCCTGGATTATAGCGCTCAAATCCTAGAGTATAGACATCTCCCTCTGACAGTGCAGCGCTCCCTCAGTGCTGGCACCGGGGGGAGTGTGGGCCTGGATTATAGCGCTCAAATCCTAGAGTATAGACATCTCCCTCTGACAGTGCAGCGCTCCCTCAGTACTGGCAACGGGGGGAGTGTCGGCCTGGATTGTGGAGCTCAAATCCTAGAGTATAGACATCTCCCTCCGACAGTGCAGCGCTCCCTCAGTACTGGCACCGGGGGGAGTGTGGGCCTGGATTATAGCGCTCAAATCCTAGAGTATAGACATCTCCCTCCGACAGTGCAGCGCTCCCTCAGTACTGGCACCGGGGGGAGTGTGGGCCTGGATTATGGAGCTCAAATCCTAGAGTATAGACATCTCCCTCCGACAGTGCAGCGCTCCCTCAGTACTGACACCGGGGGGAGTGTGGGCCTGGATTATGGAGCTCAAATCCTAGAGTATATACATCTCCCTCCGACAGTGCGGCGCTCCCTCAGTACTGGCACCGGGGGGAGTGTGGGCCTGGATTATGGAGCTCAATCCTAAAGTATATACATCTCCCTCCGACAGTGCGGCACTCCCTCAGTACTGGCACCGGGGGGAGTGTCGGCCTGGATTATGGAGCTCAAATCCTAGAGTATAGACATCTCCCTCCGACAGTGCGGCGCTCCCTCAGTACTGGCACCGGGGGGAGTGTGGGCCTGGATTAAGGAGCTCAAATCCTAGAGTATATACATCTCCCTCCGACAGTGCAGCGCTCCCTCAGTACTGGCACCGGGGGGAGTGTGGGCCTGGATTAAGGAGCTCAAATCCTAGAGTATATACATCTCCCTCCGACAGTGCAGCGCTCCCTCAGTACTGGCACCGGGGGGAGTGTGGGCCTGGATTAAGGAGCTCAAATCCTAGAGTATATACATCTCCCTCCGACAGTGCAGCGCTCCCTCAGTACTGGCACCGGGGGGAGTGTGGGCCTGGATTACGGAGCTCAAATCCTAGAGTATATACATCTCCCTCCGACAGTGCGGCGCTCCCTCAGTACTGACACCGGGGGGAGTGTCGGCCTGGATTATGGAGCTCAAATCCTAGAGTATAGACATCTCCCTCCAACAGTGCGGCGCTCCCTCAGTACTGGCACCGGGGGGAGTGTGGGCCTGGATTATGGAGCTCAAATCCAAGAATATAGACATCTCCCTCCGACAGTGCGGCTCTCCCTCAGTACTGGCACCGGGGGGAGTGTGGGTCTGGATTATGGAGCTCAAATCCTAGAGTATACACATCTCCCTCCGACAGTGCAGCGCTCCCTCAGTACTGAGTGTCGGCCTGGATTATGGAGCTCAAATCCTAGAGTATAGACATCTACCTCCGACAGTGCCGCGCTCCCTCAGTACTGGCACCGGGTGGAGTGTCGGCCTGGATTATGGAGCTCAAATCCGAGAGTATAGACATCTACCCCCGACAGTGCGGCGCTCCCTCAGTACTGGCACCGGGGGGAGTGTCGGCCTGGATTATGGAGCTCAAATCCTGGAGTACAGACATCTCCCTCCGACAGTGCAGCGCTCCCTCAGTACTGGCACCGGGGGGAGTGTGGGCCTGGATTATGGAGCTCAAATCCTAGAGTACAGACATCTACCTCCGACAGTACAGCGCTCCCTCAGTACTGGTACCGGGGGGGGGGGTGTCGGCCTGGATTATGGAGCTCAAATCCTAGAGTATATACATCTCCCTCCGACAGTGCAGCGCTCCCTCAGTACTGACACCGGGGGGAGTGTGGGCCTTGATTCTGGAGCTCAAATCCTAGAGTATAGACATCTCCCTCCGACAGTGCGGCGCTCCCTCAGTACTGGCACCGGGAGGGAGTGTGGGCCTGGATTATGGAGCTCAAATCCTAGAGTATAGACATCTACCCCCGACAGTGCAGCGCTCCCTCAGTACTGGCACCGGGGGGTAGTGTCGGCCTGGATTATGGAGCTCAAACCCTAGAGTATAGACATCTCCCTCCGACAGTGCAGCGCTCCCTCAGTACTGGCACCGGGGGGAGTGTGGGCCTTGATTCTGGAGCTCAAATCCTAGAGTATAGACATCTCCCTCCGACAGTGCGGCGCTCCCTCAGTACTGGCACCGGGGGGAGTCTCGGCCTGGATTATGGAGCACATATCCTAAGTATAGACATCTCCCTCCGACAGTGCAGTGCTCCCTCAGTACTGGCACCGTGTGGAGTGTGGGCCTTGGTTCAGGAGCTCAAGTCCTAGAGTATAGACATCTCCCTCCGACAGTGCGGCGCTCCCTCAGTACTGACACCGGGGGGGAGTGTGGGCCTGGATTCTGGAGCTCAAATCCTAGAGTACAGACATCTCCCTCCGACAGTGCAGCGCTCCCTCAGTACTGACACCGGGGGGGAGTGTGGGCCTGGATTCTGGAGCTCAAATCCTAGAGTATAGACATCTCCCTCCGACAGTGCAGCGCTCCCTCAGTACTGGCACCGGGAGGAGTTTGGGCCTGGATTATGGAGCTCAAATCCTAGAGTATATACATCTCCCTCAGACAGTGCAGCGCTCCCTCAGCACTGGCTCCGGGTGGAGTGTGGGCCTGGATTATGAAACTCAAATCCTAGAGTATAGACATCTCCCTCCGACAGTGCGGCGCTCCCTCAGTACTGGCACCGGGGGGAGTGTGGGCCAGGATTCTGGAGCTCAAATCCAGGAGTATAGACATCTCCCTCCGACAGTGCGGCGCTCCCTCAGTACTGGCACCGGGGGGAGTCTGGGCCTGGATTATGGAGCTCACATCCTAGAGTATAGACATCTTCCTCCGACAGTGCGGCGCTCCCTCAGTACTGGCACCGGGGGGAGTGTCGGCCTGGATTATGGAGCTCAAATCCTAGATTATAGACATCTACCCCCGACAGTGCAGTTCTCCCTCAGTACTGGCACCGGGGGGGAGTGTCGGCCTGGATTATGGAGCTCAAATCCTAGAGTATATACATCTCCCTCCGACAGTGCAGCGCTCCCTCAGTACTGGCACCGGGGGCAGTGTCGGCCTGGATTAAGGAGCTCAAATCCTAGAGTATAGACATATCCCTCCGACAGTGCAGCGCTCCCTCAGTACTGGCACCGCGGGGAGTGTGGGCCTGGATTATGGAGTTCAAATCCTAGAGTATAGACACCTCCCTCCGACAGTGCAGCGCTCCCTCAGTACTGGCACCGGGGGGAGTGTGGGCCTGGATTATAGCGCTCAAATCCTAGAGTATAGACATCTCCCTCCGACAGTGCAGCGCTCCCTCAGTACTGGCACCGGGGGGAGTGTGGGCCTGGATTATGGAGCTCAAATCCTAGAGTATAGACATCTCCCTCCGACAGTGCAGCGCTCCCTCAGTACTGACACCGAGGGGAGTGTGGGCCTGGATTATGGAGCTCAAATCCTAGAGTATATACATCTCCCTCCGACAGTGCGGCGCTCCCTCAGTACTGGCACCGGGGGGAGTGTGGGCCTGGATTATGGAGCTCAATCCTAAAGTATATACATCTCCCTCCGACAGTGCGGCGCTCCCTCAGTACTGGCACCGGGGGGAGTGTGGGCCTGGATTAAGGAGCTCAAATCCTAGAGTATATACATCTCCCTCCGACAGTGCAGCGCTCCCTCAGTACTGGCACCGGGGGGAGTGTGGGCCTGGATTAAGGAGCTCAAATCCTAGAGTATATACATCTCCCTCCGACAGTGCAGCGCTCCCTCAGTACTGGCACCGGGGGGAGTGTGGGCCTGGATTAAGGAGCTCAAATCCTAGAGTATATACATCTCCCTCCGACAGTGCGGCGCTCCCTCAGTACTGACACCGGGGGGAGTGTCGGCCTGGATTATGGAGCTCAAATCCTAGAGTATAGACATCTCCCTCCAACAGTGCGGCGCTCCCTCAGTACTGGCACCGGGGGGAGTGTGGGCCTGGATTATGGAGCTCAAATCCAAGAATATAGACATCTCCCTCCGACAGTGCGGCTCTCCCTCAGTACTGGCACCGGGGGGAGTGTGGGTCTGGATTATGGAGCTCAAATCCTAGAGTATACACATCTCCCTCCGACAGTGCAGCGCTCCCTCAGTACTGAGTGTCGGCCTGGATTATGGAGCTCAAATCCTAGAGTATAGACATCTACCTCCGACAGTGCCGCGCTCCCTCAGTACTGGCACCGGGTGGAGTGTCGGCCTGGATTATGGAGCTCAAATCCGAGAGTATAGACATCTACCCCCGACAGTGCGGCGCTCCCTCAGTACTGGCACCGGGGGGAGTGTCGGCCTGGATTATGGAGCTCAAATCCTGGAGTACAGACATCTCCCTCCGACAGTGCAGCGCTCCCT
>NW_027308622.1:0-25000 GCF_047496885.1 Scyliorhinus torazame | reverse complement strand
AGCGCCGCACTGTCGGAGGGAGATGTCTATCCTCTACGATTTGAGCTCCAGAATCAAGGCCCACACTCCCCCCGGTGTCAGTACTGAGGGAGCACTGCACTGTCGGAGGGAGATGTCTGTACTCTAGGATTTGAGCTCCATAATCAAGGCCCACACTTCCCCCGGTGCCAGTATTGAGGGAGCGCAGCACAGTCGGAGGGAGATGTCTATACTCCAGGATTTGAGCTCCATAATCCAGGCCGACACTCCCCCCGGTGCCAGTACTGAGGGAGCGCTGCACTGTCGGAGGTTGATGTCGAGACTCTAGGATTTGAGCTCCTTAATCCAGGCCGACACTGCCCCCGGTGCCAGTACTGAGGGAGCGCTGCACTGTCGGAGGGAGTTGTATATACTATAGGATTTGAGCTCCATAATCCAGGCCGACACTCAGTATTGAGGGAGCGCAGCACTGTCGGAGGTTGATGTCTGTACTCTAGGATTTGAGCTCCTTAATCCAGGCCGACACTCCCCCCGGTGCCAGTACTGAGGGAGCGCTGCACTGTCGGAGGTAGATGTCTGTACTCTAGGATTTGAGCTCCATAATCCAGGCCGACACTACCCCCCGGTGCCAGTACTGAGGGAGCGCTGCACTGTCGGGGGTAGATGTCTATACTCTAGGTTTTGAGCTCCATAATCCAGGCCCAGACTCCCCCCGGTGCCAGTACTGAGGGAGTGCCGCACTGTCGGAGGGAGATGTCTATACTCGAGGATTTGAGCTCCAGAATCAAGGCCCACACTCCCCCCGGTGTCAGTACTGAGGGAGCGCTGCACTGTCGGACGGAGATGTCTGTACACTAGGATTTGAGCTCCATAATCAAGTCCCACACTTCCCCCGGTGCCAGTATTGAGGGAGCGCAGCACTGTCGGAGGGAGATGTATATACTCTCGGATTTGAGCTCCATAATCCAGGCCGACACCCCCCCCCCCCGGTGCCAGTACTGAGGGAGCACTGCACTGTCGGGGGTAGATGTCTATACTCTAGGATTTGAGCTCCATAATCCAGGCCCAGACTCCCCCTTGTGCCAGTACTGAGGGAGCGCTGCACTGTCGGAGGGAGTTGTATATACTCTAGGATTTGAGCTCCATAATCCAGGCCGACACTCAGTATTGAGGGAGCGCAGCACTGTCGGAGGTTGATGTCTGTACTCTAGGATTTGAGCTCCTTAATCCAGGCCGACACTCCCCCCGGTGCCAGTACTGAGGGAGCGCCGCACTGTCGGAGGGAGATGTCTATACTCTAGGATTTGAGCTCCTTAATCCAGGCCGACACTCCTCCCGGTGCCAGTACTGAGGGAGCGCTGCACTGTCGGAGGGAGATGTATATACTCTAGGATTTGAGCTCCATAATCCAGGCCCACACTCCCCCCGGTGCCAGTACTGAGGGAGCGCTGCACTGTCGGAGGGAGATGTATAGACTCTAGGATTTGAGCTCCTTAATCCAGGCCCACACTCCCCCCGGTGCCAGTACTGAGGGAGCGCTGTACTGTCGGAGGGAGATGTCTGTACTCTAGGATTTGAGCTCCATAATCAAGGCCCACACTTCCCCCGGTGCCAGTATTGAGGGAGCGCAGCACAGTCGGAGGGAGATGTCTATACTCCAGGATTTGAGCTCCATAATCCAGGCCGACACTCCCCCCGGTGCCAGTACTGAGGGAGCGCTGCACTGTCGGAGGTTGATGTCGAGACTCTAGGATTTGAGCTCCTTAATCCAGGCCGACACTGCCCCCGGTGCCAGTACTGAGGGAGCGCTGCACTGTCGGAGGGAGTTGTATATACTATAGGATTTGAGCTCCATAATCCAGGCCGACACTCAGTATTGAGGGAGCGCAGCACTGTCGGAGGTTGATGTCTGTACTCTAGGATTTGAGCTCCTTAATCCAGGCCGACACTCCCCCCGGTGCCAGTACTGAGGGAGCGCTGCACTGTCGGAGGTAGATGTCTGTACTCTAGGATTTGAGCTCCATAATCCAGGCCGACACTACCCCCCGGTGCCAGTACTGAGGGAGCGCTGCACTGTCGGGGGTAGATGTCTATACTCTAGGTTTTGAGCTCCATAATCCAGGCCCAGACTCCCCCCGGTGCCAGTACTGAGGGAGCGCCGCACTGTCGGAGGGAGATGTCTATACTCTAGGATTTGAGCTCCAGAATCCAGGCACACACTCCCCCCGGTGTCAGTACTGAGGGAGCGCCGCACTGTCGGAGGGAGATGTCTATACTCTAGGATTTGAGCTCCAGAATCAAGGCCCACACTCCCCCCGGTGTCAGTACTGAGGGAGCGCCGCACTGTCGGAGGGAGATGTCTATACTCTAGGATTTGAGCTCCAGAATCAAGGCCCACACTCCCCCCGGTGTCAGTACTGAGGGAGCGCTGCACTGTCGGAGGGAGATGTCTGTACTCTAGGATTTGAACTCCATAATCAAGGCCCACACTTCCCCCGGTGCCAGTATTGAGGGAGCGCAGCACTGTCGGAGGTAGATGTCTGTACTCTAGGATTTGAACTCCATAATCCAGGCCCACACTCCACCCGGTGCCAGTACTGATGGAGCGCTGCACTGTCGGAGGGAGATGTCTATACTCCAGGATTTGAGCTCCATAATCCAGGCCGACACTCAGTACTGAGGGAGCGCTGCACTGTCGGAGGGAGATGTCTACACTCAAGGATTTGAGCTCCATAATCCAGGCCGACTCTCCTCCCGGTGCCAGTACTGAGGGAGCGACGCACTGTCGGAGGGAGGTGTCTATACTCTAGGATTTGAGCTCCATAATCCAGGCCCACGCTCCCCCCGGTGCCAGTACTGAGGGAGCGCTGCACTGTCGGAGGGAGATGTCTATACTCTAGCATTTGAGCGCTATAATCCAGGCCCACACTCCCCCCCAGTGCCAGTACTGAGGGAGTGCTGCACTGTCGGAGGGAGATGTATATACTCTAGGATTTGAGCTCCATAATCCAGGCCCACACTCCCCCCGGTGCCAGTACTGAGGGAGCAATGCACTGTCGGAGGGAGATGTATATACTCTAGGATTTGAGCTCCATAATCCAGGCTCACACTCCCCCCCGGTGCCAGTACTGAGGGAGCACTGCACTGTCGGAGGGAGATGTATACACTCTAGGATTTGAGCTCCTTAATCCAGGCCCACACTCCCCCGGTGTCAGTACTGAGGGAGCGCCGCACTGTTGGAGGGATATGTCTATACTCTAGGATTTGAGCACTATAATCCAGGCCCACACTCCCCCCGGTGCCAGTACTGAGGGAGCGCTGCACTGTCGGAGGGAGATCTCTATACTCTAGGATTTGAGCTCCTTAATCCAGGCCGACACCCCCCCCGTTGCCAGTACTGAGGGAGCGCCGCACTGTCGGAGGGAGATGTCTATACTCTAGGATTTGAGCTCTATACTCCAGGCCGACACTCCCCCCGGTGCTAGTACTGAGGGAGCGCTGCACTGTCCGGGGTAGATGTCTATACTCTAGGATTTGAGCTCCATAATCCAGGCCCAGACTTCCTCCGGTGCCAGTACTGAGGGAGCGCCGCACTGTCGGAGGGAGATGTCTATCCTCTACGATTTGAGCTCCAGAATCAAGGCCCACACTCCCCCCGGTGTCAGTACTGAGGGAGCACTGCACTGTCGGAGGGAGATGTCTGTACTCTAGGATTTGAGCTCCATAATCAAGGCCCACACTTCCCCCGGTGCCAGTATTGAGGGAGCGCAGCACAGTCGGAGGGAGATGTCTATACTCCAGGATTTGAGCTCCATAATCCAGGCCGACACTCCCCCCGGTGCCAGTACTGAGGGAGCGCTGCACTGTCGGAGGTTGATGTCGAGACTCTAGGATTTGAGCTCCTTAATCCAGGCCGACACTGCCCCCGGTGCCAGTACTGAGGGAGCGCTGCACTGTCGGAGGGAGTTGTATATACTATAGGATTTGAGCTCCATAATCCAGGCCGACACTCAGTATTGAGGGAGCGCAGCACTGTCGGAGGTTGATGTCTGTACTCTAGGATTTGAGCTCCTTAATCCAGGCCGACACTCCCCCCGGTGCCAGTACTGAGGGAGCGCTGCACTGTCGGAGGTAGATGTCTGTACTCTAGGATTTGAGCTCCATAATCCAGGCCGACACTACCCCCCGGTGCCAGTACTGAGGGAGCGCTGCACTGTCGGGGGTAGATGTCTATACTCTAGGTTTTGAGCTCCATAATCCAGGCCCAGACTCCCCCCGGTGCCAGTACTGAGGGAGCGCCGCACTGTCGGAGGGAGATGTCTATACTCGAGGATTTGAGCTCCAGAATCAAGGCCCACACTCCCCCCGGTGTCAGTACTGAGGGAGCGCTGCACTGTCGGACGGAGATGTCTGTACACTAGGATTTGAGCTCCATAATCAAGTCCCACACTTCCCCCGGTGCCAGTATTGAGGGAGCGCAGCACTGTCGGAGGGAGATGTATATACTCTCGGATTTGAGCTCCATAATCCAGGCCGACACCCCCCCCCCCCGGTGCCAGTACTGAGGGAGCACTGCACTGTCGGGGGTAGATGTCTATACTCTAGGATTTGAGCTCCATAATCCAGGCCCAGACTCCCCCTTGTGCCAGTACTGAGGGAGCGCTGCACTGTCGGAGGGAGTTGTATATACTCTAGGATTTGAGCTCCATAATCCAGGCCGACACTCAGTATTGAGGGAGCGCAGCACTGTCGGAGGTTGATGTCTGTACTCTAGGATTTGAGCTCCTTAATCCAGGCCGACACTCCCCCCGGTGCCAGTACTGAGGGAGCGCCGCACTGTCGGAGGGAGATGTCTATACTCTAGGATTTGAGCTCCTTAATCCAGGCCGACACTCCTCCCGGTGCCAGTACTGAGGGAGCGCTGCACTGTCGGAGGGAGATGTATATACTCTAGGATTTGAGCTCCATAATCCAGGCCCACACTCCCCCCGGTGCCAGTACTGAGGGAGCGCTGCACTGTCGGAGGGAGATGTATAGACTCTAGGATTTGAGCTCCTTAATCCAGGCCCACACTCCCCCCGGTGCCAGTACTGAGGGAGCGCTGTACTGTCGGAGGGAGATGTCTGTACTCTAGGATTTGAGCTCCATAATCAAGGCCCACACTTCCCCCGGTGCCAGTATTGAGGGAGCGCAGCACAGTCGGAGGGAGATGTCTATACTCCAGGATTTGAGCTCCATAATCCAGGCCGACACTCCCCCCGGTGCCAGTACTGAGGGAGCGCTGCACTGTCGGAGGTTGATGTCGAGACTCTAGGATTTGAGCTCCTTAATCCAGGCCGACACTGCCCCCGGTGCCAGTACTGAGGGAGCGCTGCACTGTCGGAGGGAGTTGTATATACTATAGGATTTGAGCTCCATAATCCAGGCCGACACTCAGTATTGAGGGAGCGCAGCACTGTCGGAGGTTGATGTCTGTACTCTAGGATTTGAGCTCCTTAATCCAGGCCGACACTCCCCCCGGTGCCAGTACTGAGGGAGCGCTGCACTGTCGGAGGTAGATGTCTGTACTCTAGGATTTGAGCTCCATAATCCAGGCCGACACTACCCCCCGGTGCCAGTACTGAGGGAGCGCTGCACTGTCGGGGGTAGATGTCTATACTCTAGGTTTTGAGCTCCATAATCCAGGCCCAGACTCCCCCCGGTGCCAGTACTGAGGGAGCGCCGCACTGTCGGAGGGAGATGTCTATACTCGAGGATTTGAGCTCCAGAATCAAGGCCCACACTCCCCCCGGTGTCAGTACTGAGGGAGCGCTGCACTGTCGGACGGAGATGTCTGTACACTAGGATTTGAGCTCCATAATCAAGTCCCACACTTCCCCCGGTGCCAGTATTGAGGGAGCGCAGCACTGTCGGAGGGAGATGTATATACTCTCGGATTTGAGCTCCATAATCCAGGCCGACACCCCCCCCCCCCCCCCCGGTGCCAGTACTGAGGGAGCACTGCACTGTCGGGGGTAGATGTCTATACTCTAGGATTTGAGCTCCATAATCCAGGCCCAGACTCCCCCTTGTGCCAGTACTGAGGGAGCGCTGCACTGTCGGAGGGAGTTGTATATACTCTAGGATTGGAGCTCCATAATCCAGGCCGACACTCAGTATTGAGGGAGCGCAGCACTGTCGGAGGTTGATGTCTGTACTCTAGGATTTGAGCTCCTTAATCCAGGCCGACATTCCCCCCGGTGCCAGTACTGAGGGAGCGCCGCACTGTCGGAGGGAGATGTCTATACTCTAGGATTTGAGCTCCTTAATCCAGGCCGACACTCCTCCCGGTGCCAGTACTGAGGGAGCGCTGCACTGTCGGAGGGAGATGTATATACTCTAGGATTTGAGCTCCATAATCCAGGCCCACACTCCCCCCGGTGCCAGTACTGAGGGAGCGCTGCACTGTCGGAGGGAGATGTATAGACTCTAGGATTTGAGCTCCTTAATCCAGGCCCACACTCCCCCCGGTGCCAGTACTGAGGGAGCGCTGTACTGTCGGAGGTAGATGTCTGTCCTCTATGATTTGAGCTCCATAATCCAGGCCCACACTCCACCCGGTGCCAGTACTGAGGGAGCACTGCACTGTCGGGGGTAGATGTCTATACTCTAGGATTTGAGCTCCATAATCCAGGCCCAGACTCCCCCCGGTGCCAGTACTGAGGGAGCGCCGCACTGTCGGAGGTAGATGTCTATACTCTAGGATTTGAGCTCCATAATCCAGGCCCACACTCCCCCTGGTGCCAGTACCGAGGGAGCGCCGCACTGTCGGAGGGAGATGTCTATACTCTAGGATTTGAACTCCAGAATCAAGGCCCACACTCCCCCCGGTGTCAGTACTGAGGGAGCGCTGCACTGTCGGAGGGAGATGTCTGTACTCTAGGATTTGAGCTCCATAATCAAGGCCCACACTTCCCCCGGTGCCAGTGCTGAGGGAGCGCTGCACTGTCGGAGGGAGATGTATATACTCTGGGATTTGAGCTCCATAATCCAGGCCGACACTCAGTACTGAGGGAGCGCTGCTCTGTCGGAGGGAGATGTATATACTACAGGATTTGAGCTCCATAATCCAGGCCCACACTCCACCCGGTGCCAGTACTGAGGGAGCGCTGCACTGTCGGAGGGAGATGTATATACTCTAGGATTTGAGCTCCATAATCCAGGCCGACAACCCCCCCCCCCCCCGGTGCCAGTACTGAGGGAGCGCTGTACTGTCGGAGGTAGATGTCTGTACTCTAGGATTTGAGCTCCATAATCCAGGCCCACACTCCACCCGTTGCCAGTACTGAGGGAGCACTGCACTGTCGGAGGGAGATGTCTATACTCCAGGACTTGAGCTCCATAATCCAGGCCGACACTCAGTACTGAGGGAGCGCTGCACTGTCGGAGGGAGATGTCTACACTCTAGGATTTGAGCTCCATAATCCAGGCCCACTCTCCTCCCGGTGCCAGTACTGAGGGAGCGCCGCACTGTCGGAGGTAGATGTCTATACTCTAGGATTTGAGCTCCATAATCCAGGCCCACACTCCCCCTGGTGCCAGTACCGAGGGAGCGCCGCACTGTCGGAGGGAGATGTCTATACTCTAGGATTTGAACTCCAGAATCAAGGCCCACACTCCCCCCGGTGTCAGTACTGAGGGAGCGCTGCACTGTCGGAGGGAGATGTCTGTACTCTAGGATTTGAGCTCCATAATCAAGGCCCACACTTCCCCCGGTGCCAGTGCTGAGGGAGCGCTGCACTGTCGGAGGGAGATGTATATACTCTGGGATTTGAGCTCCATAATCCAGGCCGACACTCAGTACTGAGGGAGCGCTGCTCTGTCGGAGGGAGATGTATATACTCCAGGATTTGAGCTCCATAATCCAGGCCCACACTCCACCCGGTGCCAGTACTGAGGGAGCGCTGCACTGTCGGAGGGAGATGTATATACTCTAGGATTTGAGCTCCATAATCCAGGCCGACAACCCCCCCCCCCCGGTGCCAGTACTGAGGGAGCGCTGTACTGTCGGAGGTAGATGTCTGTACTCTAGGATTTGAGCTCCATAATCCAGGCCCACACTCCACCCGGTGCCAGTACTGAGGGAGCACTGCACTGTCGGAGGGAGATGTCTATACTCCAGGACTTGAGCTCCATAATCCAGGCCGACACTCAGTACTGAGGGAGCGCTGCACTGTCGGAGGGAGATGTCTACACTCTAGGATTTGAGCTCCATAATCCAGGCCCACTCTCCTCCCGGTGCCAGTACTGAGGGAGCTCCGCACTGTCGGAGGGAGGTGTCTATACTCTAGGATTTGAGCTCCATAATCCAGGCCCACACTCCCCCCGGTGCCAGTACTGAGGGAGCGCTGCACTGTCGGAGGGAGATGTATATACTCTCGGATTTGAGCTCCATTATCCAGGCCCACACTCCCCCCGGTGCCAGTACTGAGGGAGCGCTGCACTGTCGGAGGGAGATGTATATACTCTAGGATTTGAGCTCCATAATCCAGGCCCACACTCCCCCCCGGTGCCAGTACTGAGGGAGCGCTGCACTGTCGGAGGGAGATGTATAGACTCTAGGATTTGAGCTCCTTAATCCAGGCCCACACTCCCCCCGGTGTCAGTACTGAGGGAGCGCCGCACTGTCGGAGGGAGATGTATATACTCTAGGATTTGAGCTCCATAATCCAGGCTCACTCTCCCCCCGGTGCCAGTACTGAGGGAGTGCTGCACTGTCGGAGGGAGATGTATATACTCTAGGATTTGAGCTCCTTAATCCAGGCCGTCACTCCCCCCGGTGCCAGTACTGAGGGAGCGCCGCACTGTTGGAGGGAGATGTCTATACTCTAGGATTTGAGCTCCATAATCCAGGCCGACACTCAGTATTGAGGGAGCGCAGCACTGTCGGAGGTTGATGTCTGTACTGTAGGATTTGAGCTCCTTAATCCAGGCCGACACTCCCCCCGGTGCCAGTATTGAGGGAGCGCTGCACTGTCGGAGGTAGATGTCTGTACTCTAGGATTTGAGCTCCATAATCCAGGCCGACACTACCCCCCGGTGCCAGTACTGAGGGAGCGCTGCACTGTCGGGGGTAGATATCTATACTCTAGGATTTGAGCTCCAGAATCAAGGCCCACACTCCCCCCGGTGCTAGTACTGAGGGAGCGCTGCACTGTCGGAGGGAGATGTCTGCACTCTAGGATTTGAGCTCCATAATCAAGGCCCACACTTCCCCCGGTGCCAGTATTGAGGGAGCGCAGCACTGTCGGAGGGAGATGTATATACACTAGGATTTGAGCTCCATAATCCAGGCCGACACTCAGTACTGAGGGAGCACTGCACTGTCGGAGGGAGATGTATACACTCTAGGATTTGAGCTCCATAATCCAGGCCGACACTCAGTACTGAGGGAGCGCTGCACTGTCGGAGGGAGATGTCTATACTCTAGGATTTGAGCTCCATAATCCAGGCCCACACTCCACCCGGTGCCAGTACTGAGGGAGCGCTGCACTGTCGGAGGGAGATGTATATACTCTAGGATTTGAGCTCCATAATCCAGGCCGACACTCAGTACTGAGGGAGCGCTGCACTGTCGGAGGGAGATGTATATACTCTAGGATTTGAGCTCCATAATCCAGGCCGACACCCCCCGCCCCCCCCCCCCCCCCCCCCCCCCCCCCACCCCGGTGCCAGTACTGAGGGAGCGCTGCACTGTCGGAGGTAGATGTCTATACTCTAGGATTTGAGCTCCATAATCCAGGCCCAGACTCCCCCCGGTGCCAGTACTGAGGGAGCGCCGCACTGTCGGAGGTAGATGTCTATACTCTAGGATTTGAGCTCCATAATCCAGGCCCACACTCCCCCTGGTGCCAGTACCGAGGGAGCGCCGCACTGTCGGAGGGAGATGTCTATACTCTAGGATTTGAACTCCAGAATCAAGGCCCACACTCCCCCCGGTGCCAGTACTGAGGGAGCGCCGCACTGTTGGAGGGAGATGTCTATACTCTAGGATTTGAGCTCCATAATCCAGGCCCACTCTCCTCCCAGTGCCAGTACTGAGGGAGCGCTGCACTGTCGGAGGGAGTTGTATATACTCTAGGATTTGAGCTCCATAATCCAGGCCGACACTCAGTATTGAGGGAGCGCAGCACTGTCGGAGGTAGATGTCTGTACTCTAGGATTTGAGCTCCATAATCCAGGCCGACACTACCCCCCGGTGCCAGTACTGAGGGAGCGCTGCACTGTCGGGGGTAGATATTTATACTCTAGGATTTGAGCTCCAGAATCCAGCCCGACACTACCCCCCGGTGCCAGTACTGAGGGAGCGCTGCACTGTCGGAGGTAGATGTCTGTACTCTAGGATTTGAGCTCCATAATCCAGGCCGACACTACCCCCCGGTGCCAGTACTGAGGGAGCGCTGCACTGTCGGGGATAGATATCTATACTCTAGGATTTGAGCTCCAGAATCAAGGCCCACACTCCCCCCGGTGTCAGTACTGAGGGAGCGCTGCACTGTCGGAGGGAGATGTCTGTACTCCAGGATTTGAGCTCCATAATCCATGCCCACACTCCCCCCGGTGCCAGTACTGAAGGAGCGCTGCACTGTCGGGGGTAGATGTCTATACTCTAGGATTTGAGCTCCATAATCCAGGCCCAGACTCCCCCCGGTGCCAGTACTGAGGGAGCGCTGCACTGTCGGAGGGAGATGTCTATACTCTAGGATTTGCGCTCCATAATCCAGGCCGACACTCCCCCCGGTGCCAGTACTGAGGGGGCGCAGCACTGTCGGAGGTCGATGTCTGTACTCTTGGATTTGAGCTCCATAATCCAGGCCCACACTCCACCCGGTGCCAGTACTGAGGGAGCGCAGCACTGTCGGAGGGAGATGTCTATCCTCTAGGATTTGAGCTCCATAATCCAGGCCGACACTCCCCCCGGTGCCAGTACTGAGGGAGCGCTGCACTGTCGGAGGTGGATGTCTATACTCTAGGATTTGAGCTCCTTAATCCAGGCCCACACTCCCCCGGTGCCAGTACTGAGGGAGCGCTGCACTGTCGGAGAGAGATGTATATACTCTAGGATTTGAGCTCCATAATCCAGGCCGTCACTCCCCCCGGTGCCAGTACGGAGGGAGCGCTGCACTGTCGGAGAGAGATGTCTATACTCTAGGATTTGAGCTCCATAATCCAGGCCGACACTCCCCCCGGTGCCAGTACTGAGGGAGCGCTGCAGTGTCGGAGGGAGCTGTATATACTCTAGGATTTGAGCTCCAGAATCCAGGCTGACACTCAGTACTGAGGGAGCGCTGCACTGTCGGAGAGAGATGTATATACTCTAGGATTTGAGCTCCATAATCCAGGCTGACACCCCCCCCCGGTGCCAGTACTGAGGGAGCGCTGCACTGTCGGAGGTAGATGTCTACACTCTAGGATTTGAGCTCCATAATCCAGGCCCAATCTCCTCCCGGTGCCAGTACTGAGGGAGCGCCGCACTGTCGGAGGGAGATGTCTATACTCTAGGATTTGAGCTCCATAATCCAGGCCGACACTCCCCCCGGTGCCAGTACTGAGGGAGCGCTGCACTGTCGGAGGTGGATGCCTATACTCTAGGATTTGAGCTCCATAATCCAGGCCGACACTACCCCCCGGTGCCAGTACTGAGGGAGCGCTGCACTGTCCGGGGGTAGATATCTATACTCTTAGGATTTGAGCTCCAGAATCAAGGCCCACACTCCCCCCGGTGCTAGTAACAGTGAGGGAGCGCTGCACTGTCGGAGGGAGATGTCTGCACTCTAGGATTTGAGCTCCATAATCAAGGCCCACACTTCCCCCGGGTGCCAGTATTGAGGGAGCGCAGCACTGTCGGAGGGAGATGTATATACACTAGGATTTGAGCTCCATAATCCAGGCCGACACTCAGTACCTGAGGGAGCACTGCACTGTCGGAGGGAGATGTATACACTCTAGGATTTGAGCTCCATAATCCAGGCCGACACTCAGTACTGAGGGAGCGCTGCACTGTCGGAGGGAGATGTCTATACTCTAGGATTTGAGCTCCATAATCCAGGCCCACACTCCACCCGGTGCCAGTACTGAGGGAGCGCTGCACTGTCGGAGGGAGATGTATATACTCTAGGATTTGAGCTCCATAATCCAGGCCGACACTCAGTACTGAGGGAGCGCTGCACTGTCGGAGGGAGATGTATATACTCTAGGATTTGAGCTCCATAATCCAGGCCGACACCCCCGCCCCCCCCCCCCCCCCCCCCCCCCCCCCCCCCACCCCGGTGCCAGTACTGAGGGAGCGCTGCACTGTCGGAGGTAGATGTCTATACTCTAGGATGTTAGCTCCATAATCCAGGCCCAGACTCCCCCCGGTGCCAGTACTGAGGGAGCGCCGCACTGTCGGAGGTAGATGTCTATACTCTAGGATTTGAGCTCCATAATCCAGGCCCACACTCCCCCTGGTGCCAGTACCGAGGGAGCGCCGCACTGTCGGAGGGAGATGTCTATACTCCTAGGATTTGAACTCCAGAATCAAGGCCCACACTCCCCCCGGTGCCAGTACTGAGGGAGCGCCGCACTGTTGGAGGGAGATTGTCTATACTCTAGGATTTGAGCTCCATAATCCAGGGCCCACTCTCCTCCCAGTGCCAGTACTGAGGGAGCGCTGCACTGTCGGAGGGAGTTGTATATACTCTAGGATTTGAGCTCCATAATCCAGGCCGACACTCAGTATTGAGGTGAGCGCAGCACTGTCGGAGGTAGATGTCTGTACTCCTAGGATTTGAGCTCCATAATCCAGGCCGACACTACCCCCCGGTGCCAGTACTGAGGGAGCGCTGCACTGTCGGGGGTAGATATTTATACTCTAGGATTTGAGCTCCAGAATCCAGCCCGACACTACCCCCCGGTGCCAGTACTGAGGGAGCGCTGCACTGTCGGAGGTAGATGTCTGTACTCTAGGATTTGAGCTCCATAATCCAGGCCGACACTTACCCCCCGGTGCCAGTACTGAGGGAGCGCTGCACTGTCGGGGATAGATATCTATACTCTAGGATTTGAGCTCCAGAATCAAGGCCCACACTCCCCCCGGTGTCAGTACTGAGGGAGCGCTGCACTGTCGGAGGGAGATGTCTGTACTCCAGGATTTGAGCTCCATAATCCATGCCCACACTCCCCCCGGTGCCAGTACTGAAGGAGCGCTGCACTGTCGGGGGTAGATGTCTATACTCTAGGATTTGAGCTCCATAATCCAGGCCCAGACTCCCCCCGGTGCCAGTACTGAGGGAGCGCTGCACTGTCGGAGGGAGATGTCTATACTCTAGGATTTGCGCTCCATAATCCAGGCCGACACTCCCCCCGGTGCCAATACTGAGGGGGCGCAGCACTGTCGGAGGTCGATGTCTGTACTCTTGGATTTGAGCTCCATAATCCAGGCCCACACTCCACCCGGTGCCAGTACTGAGGGAGCGCAGCACTGTCGGAGGGAGATGTCTATCCTCTAGGATTTGAGCTCCATAATCCAGGCCGACACTCCCCCCGGTGCCAGTACTGAGGGAGCGCTGCACTGTCGGAGGTGGATGTCTATACTCTAGGATTTGAGCTCCTTAATCCAGGCCCACACTCCCCCGGTGCCAGTACTGAGGGAGCGCTGCACTGTCGGAGAGAGATGTATATACTCTAGGATTTGAGCTCCATAATCCAGGCCGTCACTCCCCCCGGTGCCAGTACGGAGGGAGCGCTGCACTGTCGGAGAGAGATGTCTATACTCTAGGATTTGAGCTCCATAATCCAGGCCGACACTCCCCCCGGTGCCAGTACTGAGGGAGCGCTGCAGTGTCGGAGGGAGCTGTATATACTCTAGGATTTGAGCTCCAGAATCCAGGCTGACACTCAGTACTGAGGGAGCGCTGCACTGTCGGAGAGAGATGTATATACTCTAGGATTTGAGCTCCATAATCCAGGCTGACACCCCCCCCCCGGTGCCAGTACTGAGGGAGCGCTGCACTGTCGGAGGTAGATGTCTACACTCTAGGATTTGAGCTCCATAATCCAGGCCCAATCTCCTCCCGGTGCCAGTACTGAGGGAGCGCCGCACTGTCGGAGGGAGATGTCTATACTCTAGGATTTGAGCTCCATAATCCAGGCCGACACTCCCCCCGGTGCCAGTACTGAGGGAGCGCTGCACTGTCGGAGGTGGATGCCTATACTCTAGGATTTGAGCTCCTGAATCCAGGCCGACACTCCCCCCAGTGCCAGTACTGAGGGAGCGCGGCACTGTCGGAGGGAGATGTCTATACTCTAGGATTTGAGCTCCTTAATCCAGACCCACACTCCCCCAGGTGCCAGTACTGAGGGAGCGCTGCACTGTCGGAGGGAGATGTATATACTCTGGGATTTGAGCCCCATAATCCAGGCCGACACTCAGTACTGAGGGAGCGCAGCACTGTCGGAGGGAGATGTATATACTCTAGGATTTGAGCTCCATAATCCAGGTCGCCACTACCCCCCGGTGCCAGTACTGAGGGAGCGCTGCACTGTCGGGGGTAGATGCTTATACTCTAGGATTTGAGCTCCATAATCCAGGCCCAGGCTCCCCCCGGTGGCAGTACTGAGGGAGCGCCGCACTGTCGGAGGGAGATGTCTATACTCTAGGATTTGAGCTCCAGAATCAAGGCCCACACCTCCCCCGGTGCCAGTATTGAGGGAGCGCTGCACTGTCGGAAGTAGATGTCTATACTGTAGGATTTGAGCTCCATAATCCAGGCCCACACTCCCTCCGGTGCCAGTACTGAGGGAGCGCTGCACTGTCGGAGGTAGATGTCTATACTCTAGGATTTGAGCTCCATAATCCAGGCCGACACTCCCCCCGGTGCCAGTACTGAGGGAGCGCCGCACTGTCGGAGGTAGATGTATATACTCGAGGATTTGAGCTCCATCATCCAGGCCCACACTCCCCCCGGTGCCAGTACTGAGGGAGCGCTGCACTGTCGGAGGGAGATGTCGATACTCTAGGATTTGAGCTCCATAATCCAGGCCGACACTACCCCCCGTTGCCAAAACTGAGGGAGCGCTGCACTGTCAGAGGTAGATGTCTATACTCTAGGATTTGAACTCCATAATCCAGGCCCACACTCCCCGCGGTGCCAGTACTGAGGGAGCGCTGCACTGTCGGAGGGATATGTCTATACTCTAGGATTTGAGCTCCTTAATCCAGGCCGACACTCCCCCCGGTGCCAGTACTGAGGGAGCGCTGCACTGTCGGAGGTGGATGTCTATACTCTAGGATTTGAGCTCCTTAATCCAGGCCCACACTCCCCCGGTGCCAGTACTGAGGGAGCGCTGCACTGTCGGAGAGAGATGTATATACTCTAGGATTTGAGCTCCATAATCCAGGCCGACACTCCCCCCGGTGCCAGTACGGAGGGAGCGCTGCACTGTCGGAGAGAGATGTCTATACTCTAGGATTTGAGCTCCATAATCCAGGCCGACACTCCCCCCGGTGCCAGTACTGAGGGAGCGCTGCACTGTCGGAGGGAGCTGTATATACTCTAGGATTTGAGCTCCAGAATCCAGGCTGACACTCAGTACTGAGGGAGCGCTGCACTGTCGGAGAGAGATGTATATACTCTAGGATTTGAGCTCCATAATCCAGGCTGACACCCCCCCCCGGTGCCAGTACTGAGGGAGCGCTGCACTGTCGGAGGTAGATGTCTACACTCTAGGATTTGAGCTCCATAATCCAGGCCCAATCTCCTCCCGGTGCCAGTACTGAGGGAGCGCCGCACTGTCGGAGGGAGATGTCTATACTCTAGGATTTGAGCTCCATAATCCAGGCCGACACTCCCCCCGGTGCCAGTACTGAGGGAGCGCTGCACTGTCGGAGGTGGATGCCTATACTCTAGGATTTGAGCTCCTGAATCCAGGCCGACACTCCCCCCAGTGCCAGTACTGAGGGAGCGCGGCACTGTCGGAGGGAGATGTCTATACTCTAGGATTTGAGCTCCTTAATCCAGACCCACACTCCCCCAGGTGCCAGTACTGAGGGAGCGCTGCACTGTCGGAGGGAGATGTATATACTCTGGGATTTGAGCCCCATAATCCAGGCCGACACTCAGTACTGAGGGAGCGCAGCACTGTCGGAGGGAGATGTATATACTCTAGGATTTGAGCTCCATAATCCAGGTCGCCACTACCCCCCGGTGCCAGTACTGAGGGAGCGCTGCACTGTCGGGGGTAGATGCTTATACTCTAGGATTTGAGCTCCATAATCCAGGCCCAGACTCCCCCCGGTGCCAGTACTGAGGGAGCGCCGCACTGTCGGAGGGAGATGTCTATACTCTAGGATTTGAGCTCCAGAATCAAGGCCCACTCTCCCCCCGGTGTCAGTACTGAGGGAGCGCTGCACTGTCGGAGGGAGATATCTGTACTCTAGGATTTGAGCTCCAGAATCAAGGCCCACACCTCCCCCGGTGCCAGTATTGAGGGAGCGCTGCACTGTCGGAAGTAGATGTCTATACTGTAGGATTTGAGCTCCATAATCCAGGCCCACACTCCCTCCGGTGCCAGTACTGAGGGAGCGCTGCACTGTCGGAGGTAGATGTCTATACTCTAGGATTTGAGCTCCATAATCCAGGCCGACACTCCCCCCGGTGCCAGTACTGAGGGAGCGCCGCACTGTCGGAGGTAGATGTATATACTCGAGGATTTGAGCTCCATAATCGAGGCCCACACTCCCCCCGGTGCCAGTACTGAGGGAGCGCTGCACTGTCGGAGGGAGATGTCGATACTCTAGGATTTGAGCTCCATAATCCAGGCCGACACTACCCCCCGTTGCCAAAACTGAGGGAGCGCTGCACTGTCAGAGGTAGATGTCTATACTCTAGGATTTGAACTCCATAATCCAGGCCCACACTCCCCGCGGTGCCAGTACTGAGGGAGCGCTGCACTGTCGGAGGGATATGTCTATACTCTAGGATTTGAGCACCTTAATCCAGGCCGACACTGCCCCCGGTGCCAGTACTGAGGGAGCGCTGCACTGTCGGAGGGAGAAGTATATACTCTAGGATTTGAGCTCCATAATCCAGGCCGACACTCCCCCCCGGTGCCAGTACTGAGGGAGAACTGCACTGTCGGGGGTAGATGTCTATACTCTAGGATTTGAGCTCCATAATCCAGGCCGACACTCCCCCCAGTGCCAGTACTGAGGGAGCGCCGCACTGTCGGAGGAAGATGTCTATACTCTAGGATGTGAGCTCCTTAATCCAGGCCCAGACTCCCCCCGGTGCCAGTACTGAGGGAGCGCCGCACTGTCGGAGGGAGATGTCTATACTCCTGGATTTGAGCTCCAGAATCCTGGCCCACACTCCCCCCGGTGCCAGTACTGAGGGAGCGCCGCACTGTCGGAGGGAGATGTCTATACTCTAGGATTTGAGCTCCATAATCCAGGCCCACACTCCACCCGGAGCCAGTACTGAGGGAGCGCTGCACTGTCGGAGGGAGATGTATATACTCTAGGATTTGAGCTCCATAATCCAGGCCCAAACTCCTCCCGGTGCCAGTACTGAGGGAGCGCTGCACTGTCGGAGGGAGATGTCTATACTCTAGGATTTGAGCTCCAGAATCCAGGCCCACACTCCCCCCGGTGTCAGTACTGAGGGAGCGCTGCACTGTCGGAGGGAGATGTCTGTACTCTAGGACTTGAGCTCCATAACCAAGGCCCACACTCCACCCGGTGCCAGTACTGAGGGAGCACTGCACTGTCGGAGGGAGATGTCTATACTTAGGATATGTGCTCCATAATCCAGCCCGAGACTCCCCCCGGTGCCAGTACTGAGGGAGCGCCGCACTGTCGGAGGGAGATGTCTATACTCTAGGATTTGAGCTCCAGAATCAAGGCCCACACTCCCCCCGATGTCAGTACTGAGGGAGCGCTGCACTGTCGGGGGTAGATGTCTATACTCTAGGGTTTGAGCTCCATAATCCAGGCCGACACTACCCCCCGGTGCCAGTACTGAGGGAGCGCTGCACTGTCGGGGGTAGATGTCTATACTCTAGGATTTGAGCTCCATAATCCAGGCCGACGCTCCCCCCGGTGCCAGTACTGAGGGAGCGCCGCACTGTCGGAGGGAGATGTCTATACTCTAGGATTTGAGCTCCAGAATCAAGGCCCACACTCCCCCCGGTGCCAGTACTGAGGGAGCGCTGCACTGTCGGAGGGAGATGTCTGTACACTAGGATTTGGGCTCCATAAGCAAGGCCCACACTTCCCCCGGTGCCAGTATTGAGGGAGCGCAGCACTGTCGGATGGAGATGTATATACTCTAGGATTTGAGCTCCATAATCCAGGCCGACACTCAGTACTGACGGAGCGCTGCACTGTCGGAGGGAGATATATATACTCTAGGATTTGAGCTCCATAATCCAGGCCCACACTCCACCCGGTGCCAGTACTGAGGGAGTGCTGCACTGTCGGAGGGAGATGTATATACTCTAGGATTTGAGCTCCATAATCCAGGCCGACACTCAGTACTGAGGGAGCGCTGCACTGTCGGAGGGAGATGTATATACTCTAGGATTTGAGCTCCATAATCCAGGCCGACACCCCCCCCCCCGGTGCCAGTACTGAGGGAGCGCTGTACTGTCGGAGGTAGATGTCTGTACTCTAGGATTTGAGCTCCATAATCCAGGCCCACACTCCCCCCGGTGCCAGTACTGAGGGAGCGCTGCACTGTCGGAGGGAGATGTCTGTATTCCAGGATTTGAGCTCCATAATCCAGGCCGACACTCCCCCCGGTGCCAGTACTGAGGGAGCGCCGCACTGTCCGGGGTAGATGTCTATACTCTCGGATTTGAGCTCCATAATCCAGGCCGCACTTCACCCGGTGCCAGTACTGAGGGAGCGCGGCACTGTCGGAGGTAGATGTCTATACTCTAGGATTTGAGCTCCATAATCCAGGCCGACACTCAGTACTGAGGGAGCGCTGCACTGTCGGAGGGAGATGTGTATACTCTAGGATTTGAGCTCCATAATCCAGACCCACACTCCCCCCGGTGCCAGTACTGAGGGAGTGCCGCACTGTCGGAGGGAGATGTCTATATTCTTGGATTTGAGCTCCATAATCCAGGCCCAGACTTCCCCCGGTGCCAGTACTGAGGGAGCGCCGCACTGTCGGAGGGAGATGTCTATACTCTAGGATTTGGGCTCCAGAATCAAGGCCCACTCTCCCCCCGGTGTCAGTACTGAGGGAGCGCTGCACTGTCGGAGGGAGATATCTGTACTCTAGGATTTGAGCTCCAGAATCAAGGCCCACACTTCCCCCGGTGCCAGTATTGAGGGAGCGCTGCACTGTCGGAAGTAGATGTCTATACTGTAGGATTTGAGCTCCATAATCCAGGCCCACACTCCCCCCGTTGCCAGTACTGAGGGAGCGCTGCACTGTCGGAGGTAGATGTCTATACTCTAGGATTTGAGCTCCATAATCCAGGCCGACACTCCCCCCGGTGCCAGTACTGAGGGAGCGCTGCACTGTCGGAGGGAGATGTCGATACTCTAGGATTTGAGCTCCATAATCCAGGCCGACACTACCCCCCGTTGCCAAAACTGAAGGAGAGCTGCACTGTCAGAGGTAGATGTCTATACTCTAGGATTTGAACTCCATAATCCAGGCCCACACTCCCCGCGGTGCCAGTACTGAGGGAGCGCTGCACTGTCGGAGGGATATGTCTATACTCTAGGATTTGAGCTCCTTAATCCAGGCCGACACTGCCCCCGGTGCCAGTACTGAGGGAGCGCTGCACTGTCGGAGGGAGATGTATATACTCTAGGATTTGAGCTCCATAATCCAGGCCGACACTCCCCCCCGGTGCCAGTACTGAGGGAGAACTGCACTGTCGGGGGTAGATGTCTATACTCTAGGATTTGAGCTCCATAATCCAGGCCGACACTCCCCCCGGTGCCAGTACTGAGGGAGCGCCGCACTGTCGGAGGAAGATGTCTATACTCTAGGATGTGAGCTCCATAATCCAGGCCCAGACTCCCCCCGGTGCCAGTACTGAGGGAGCGCCGCACTGTCGGAGGGAGATGTCTATACTCCTGGATTTGAGCTCCAGAATCCTGGCCCACACTCCCCCCGGTGCCAGTACTGAGGGAGCGCCGCACTGTCGGAGGGAGATGTCTATACTCTAGGATTTGAGCTCCATAATCCAGGCCCACACTCCACCCGGAGCCAGTACTGAGGGAGCGCTGCACTGTCTGAGGGAGATGTATATACTCTAGGATTTGAGCTCCATAATCCAGGCCCAAACTCCTCCCGGTGCCAGTACTGAGGGAGCGCTGCACTGTCGGAGGGAGATGTCTATACTCTAGGATTTGAGCTCCAGAATCCAGGCCCACACTCCCCCCCGGTGTCAGTACTGAGGGAGCGCTGCACTGTCGGAGGGAGATGTCTGTACTCTAGGACTTGAGCTCCAGAACCAAGGCCCACACTCCACCCGGTGCCAGTACTGAGGGAGCACTGCACTGTCGGAGGGAGATGTCTATACTTAGGATATGTGCTCCATAATCCAGGCCGAGACTCCCCCCGGTGCCAGTACTGAGGGAGCGCCGCACTGTCGGAGGGAGATGTCTATACTCTAGGATTTGAGCTCCAGAATCAAGGCCCACACTCCCCCCGGTGCCAGTACTGAGGGAGCGCTGCACTGTCGGAGGGAGATGTCTATACTCTAGGGTTTGAGCTCCATAATCCAGGCCGACACTACCCCCCGGTGCCAGTACTGAGGGAGCGCTGCACTGTCGGGGGTAGATGTCTATACTCTAGGATTTGAGCTCCATAATCCAGGCCCACACTCCCTCCCGGTGCCAGTACTGAGGGAGCGCCGCACTGTCGGAGGGAGATGTCTATACTCTAGGATTTGAGCTCCAGAATCAAGGCCCACACTCCCCCCGGTGTCAGTACTGAGGGAGCGCTGCACTGTCGGAGGGAGATGTATATACTCTAGGATTTGAGCTCCATAATCCAGGCCGACACCCCCCCCCCGGTGCCAGTACTGAGGGAGCGCTGTACTGTCGGAGGTAGATGTCTGTACTCTAGGATTTGAGCTCCATAATCCAGGCCCACACTCCCCCCGGTGCCAGTACTGAGGGAGCGCTGCACTGTCGGAGGGAGATGTCTGTACTCCAGGATTTGAGCTCCATAATCCAGGCCGACACTCCCCCCGGTGCCAGTACTGAGGGAGCGCCGCACTGTCGGGGGTAGATGTCTATACTCTCGGATTTGAGCTCCATAATCCAGGCCGACACTCCACCCGGTGCCAGTACTGAGGGAGCGCGGCACTGTCGGAGGTAGATGTCTATACTCTCGGATTTGAGCTCCATAATCCAGGCCGACACTCAGTACTGAGGGAGCGCTGCACTGTCGGAGGGAGATGTGTATACTCTAGGATTTGAGCTCCATAATCCAGACCCACACTCCCCCCGGTGCCAGTACTGAGGGAGAGCCGCACTGTCGGAGGGAGATGTCTATATTCTTGGATTTGAGCTCCATAATCCAGGCCCACACTCCCCCCGGTGCCAGTACTGAGGGAGCGCCGCACTGTTGGAGGGAGATGTCTATACTCTAGGATTTGAGCTCCATAATCCAGGCCGACACTCCCCCCGGTGTCAGTACTGAGGGAGCGCCGCACTGTCGGAGGGAGATGTATATACTCTAGGATTTGAGCTCCTTAATCCAGGCCCACACTCCCCCCGGTGCCAGTACTGAGGGAGCGCTGCACTGTCGGAGGGAGATGTATATACTCTAGGATTTGAGCTCCTTAATCCAGGCCCACACTCCCCCCGGTGCCAGTACTGAGGGAGCGCTGCACTGTCGGAGGGAGATGTATATACTCTAGGATTTGAGCTCCTTAATCCAGGCCCACACTCCCCCCGGTGCCAGTACTGAGGGAGCGCTGCAGTGTCGGAGGGAGATGTATATACTCTAGGATTTGAGCTCCTTAATCCAGGCCCACACTCCCCCCGGTGCCAGTACTGAGGGAGCGCCGCACTGTCGGAGGGAGATGTCTATACTCTAGGATTTGAGCTCCATAATCCAGGCCGACACTCCCCCCTGTGCCAGTACTGAGGGAGCGCCGCACTGTCGGAGGGAGATGTATATACTTTAGGATTGAGCTCCATAATCCAGGCCCACACTCCCCCCGGTGCCAGTACTGAGGGAGCGCCGCACTGTCGGAGGGAGATGTATATACTCTAGGATTTGAGCTCCATAATCCAGGCCCACACTCCCCCCGGTGTCAATACTGAGGGAGCGCTGCACTGTCGGAGGGAGATGTCTATACTCTAGGATTTGAGCTCCATAATCCAGGCCCACACTCCCCCCGGTGCCAGTACTGAGGGAGCGCTGCACTGTCGGAGGGAGATGTCTATACTCTAGGATTTGAGCTCCTTAATCCAGGCCGACACTGCCCCCGGTGCCAGTACTGAGGGAGCGCTGCACTGTCGGAGGGAGATGTATATACTCTAGGATTTGAGCTCCATAATCCAGGCCGACACTCCCCCCCGGTGCCAGTACTGAGGGAGAACTGCACTGTCTGGGGTAGATGTCTATACTCTAGGATTTGAGCTCCATAATCCAGGCCGACACTCCCCCCGGTGCCAGTACTGAGGGAGCGCCGCACTGTCGGAGGAAGATGTCTATACTCTAGGATGTGAGCTCCATAATCCAGGCCCAGACTCCCCCCGGTGCCAGTACTGAGGGAGCGCTGCACTGTCGGAGGGAGATGTCTATACTCCTGGATTTGAGCTCCAGAATCCTGGCCCACACTCCCCCCGGTGCCAGTACTGAGGGAGCGCCGCACTGTCGGAGGGAGATGTCTATACTCTAGGATTTGAGCTCCATAATCCAGGCCCACACTCCACCCGGAGCCAGTACTGAGGGAGCGCTGCACTGTCTGAGGGAGATGTATATACTCTAGGATTTGAGCTCCATAATCCAGGCCCAAACTCCTCCCGGTGCCAGTACTGAGGGAGCGCTGCACTGTCGGAGGGAGATGTCTATACTCTAGGATTTGAGCTCCAGAATCCAGGCCCACACTCCCCCCCGGTGTCAGTACTGAGGGAGCGCTGCACTGTCGGAGGGAGATGTCTGTACTCTAGGACTTGAGCTCCTGAACCAAGGCCCACACTCCACCCGGTGCCAGTACTGAGGGAGCACTGCACTGTCGGAGGGAGATGTCTATACTTAGGATATGTGCTCCATAATCCAGGCCGAGACTCCCCCCGGTGCCAGTACTGAGGGAGCGCCGCACTGTCGGAGGGAGATGTCTATACTCTAGGATTTGAGCTCCAGAATCAAGGCCCACACTCCCCCCGGTGCCAGTACTGAGGGAGCGCTGCACTTTCGGAGGGAGATGTCTATACTCTAGGGTTTGAGCTCCATAATCCAGGCCGACACTACCCCCCGGTGCCAGTACTGAGGGAGCGCTGCACTGTCGGGGGTAGATGTCTATACTCTAGGATTTGAGCTCCATAATCCAGGCCCACACTCCCTCCCGGTGCCAGGACTGAGGGAGCGCCGCACTGTCGGAGGGAGATGTCTATACTCTAGGATTTGAGCTCCATAATCCAGGCCGACACCCCCCCCCCCGGTGCCAGTACTGAGGGAGCGCTGTACTGTCGGAGGTAGATGTCTGTACTCTAGGATTTGAGCTCCATAATCCAGGCCCACACTCCCCCCGGTGCCAGTACTGAGGGAGCGCTGCACTGTCGGAGGGAGATGTCTGTACTCCAGGATTTGAGCTCCATAATCCAGGCCGACACTCCCCCCGGTGCCAGTACTGAGGGAGCGCCGCACTGTCGGGGGTAGATGTCTATACTCTCGGATTTGAGCTCCATAATCCAGGCCGACACTCCACCCGGTGCCAGTACTGAGGGAGCGCGGCACTGTCGGAGGTAGATGTCTATACTCTAGGATTTGAGCTCCATAATCCAGGCCGACACTCAGTACTGAGGGAGCGCTGCACTGTCGGAGGGAGATGTGTATACTCTAGGATTTGAGCTCCATAATCCAGACCCACACTCCCCCCGGTGCCAGTACTGAGGGAGAGCCGCACTGTCGGAGGGAGATGTCTATATTCTTGGATTTGAGCTCCATAATCCAGGCCCACACTCCCCCCGGTGCCAGTACTGAGGGAGCGCTGCACTGTCGGAGGGAGATGTCTATACTCTAGGATTTGAGCTCCAGAATCCAGGCCCACAATCCCCCCCGGTGTCAGTACTGAGGGAGCGCTGCACTGTCGGAGGGAGATGTCTGTACTCTCGGACTTGAGCTCCAGAACCAAGGCCCACACTCCACCCGGTGCCAGTACTGAGGGAGCACTGCACTGTCGGAGGGAGATGTCTATACTTAGGATATGTGCTCCATAATCCAGGCCGAGACTCCCCCCGGTGCCAGTACTGAGGGAGCGCCGCACTGTCGGAGGGAGATGTCTATACTCTAGGATTTGAGCTCCAGAATCAAGGCCCACACTCCCCCCGGTGCCAGTACTGAGGGAGCGGTGCACTGTCGGAGGGAGATGTCTATACTCTAGGGTTTGAGCTCCATAATCCAGGCCGACACTACCCCCCGGTGCCAGTACTGAGGGAGCGCTGCACTGTCGGGGGTAGATGTCTATACTCTAGGATTTGAGCTCCATAATCCAGGCCCACACTCCCTCCCGGTGCCAGTACTGAGGGAGCGCCGCACTGTCGGAGGGAGATGTCTATACTCTAGGATTTGAGCTCCAGAATCAAGGCCCACACTCCCCCCGGTGTCAGTACTGAGGGAGCGCTGCACTGTCGGAGGGAGATGTATATACTCTAGGATTTGAGCTCCATAATCCAGGCCGACACCCCCCCCCGGTGCCAGTACTGAGGGAGCGCTGTACTGTCGGAGGTAGATGTCTGTACTCTAGGATTTGAGCTCCATAATCCAGGCCCACACTCCCCCCGGTGCCAGTACTG
>NW_027308621.1:0-86000 GCF_047496885.1 Scyliorhinus torazame | reverse complement strand
CAGAAGTTAAAAAGGGAAACAAGGGTCAGACAAGGATTTAAAAGAGGTTCCTTACATTATTTTCTGCACTTGTTCGTGGCATTTTTAAAATTTCTGAACCCGGACCCCAATTTCTTTGGACGTCCACTGTACCTAACCTCTTTCCATTTAGAAAGTCCTTTGCTCTAAATCTTTTTTCGTTCAAAATGGATAACCTCACACTTGCTTACATTAAATTCCATCTGCCACAATTTTGCCCATTCACCTAATGTGTCAATATCTCTTGCAATTTTATATTCATCTAAGCCAGTGTTTTACAAATTTTTGTCCCAGGACCACTTTTACCAACTGGCTGACCGTGACCCACGACGGCCGACCTTCGTGACCCACCATTATTTCTTACCTGTGACAGGTGAGCCTGCTAGGTCCTCACAATCTCACTTGCTTTGTCATTCAATGTTACATTTCTGCTGAGGACTTCAGCTGACGATTTACGTTCTCGTTGCATCCTTTGAAAAAAATCAAGAGATTTGTCCTCGAACTCGCCATGCTTAGGCTTCAAATGCCTTTGAAGTTGAGAGTTTTAAATTTTCTCTTCCCAATATTTGCCTGCATATAACACACATGGGCTTTGCATTCTGATTTGCATTAGCACAATTAACAAAGCCACACTGCAAGAAATAATTTTTGTCCTGCTTTGTTCCCAATTTCAGTTTTCTCTTTGTTGGGTGTTCACCTGGAGCTCATACCATCATTGCTTTGTCCTGCTGTGGACTCTCCTGCGCAGCGCAGACCATCACTGCTTTGTCCTGCTGTGGATTCTCCAGAGCAGCTCTCCAGCAGATTTAGTTGTGAGATCGTGATCTGTGTGCCTCTGGCCCTCTCTTCCTGATTAAAAAATGATCCATTTTAAATTCTGCAGTCCTGGTGCTTGGTTTCTGGCAGCTGGGAAATACAGGAATCTCTACTCCATGACTTCGCGCCCAGAGCACGTGACATCAGTGTACGGGTTTGTTACCTGCTCTCTGCTGCAGCTTCTGGTGGAAAGATTCCATCGATTAAAACTTTTTAAAAATCTTCTCCTTGGACAGCGCGCACGTCAGAAAGAGGCAGTCTGCCCCACTGGACTGCGGACCTGCGCACGGCTACATCCGGTTGAGGGGCATGCATGGGACAGCCAGATTTTTAAAAGCTTGTCTCCACCGTTGAGAACTTTTTCCCCCACAATCGGGAACATTGCGACCGATCACACTGCAACACTCCCAACATCCACCCGCGAACCACCAGCGGGACACGACCCCGAGTTTGAAAAGACTGATCTGGGCTGTCTATAATGCCACCTATGTATCATCAGCAAATTTGGATTCATGACTTTCTATGCCATCATCCAAGTCATTAATGAATAATTGAATCCCAAACATAGATCCCTGTGGTACACCACTAGTTACCTCCTGCCCATTAACCCCACTCTCTGTCGGCTGACACTCAAATGAATTCCTAACCCTGTCAATAATTTGCCCTCAATTCCATGGGCTTCCACCTTAGTTAACAGTCTCTTATATGGGACTTTATCAAATGCCCTCTGGAAGTCCATATAAATGGCATCCATAGACATTCCCTTTCCACTACCTCAGTTACCTCTTCAAAGAATTCAATAAGATTAGTCAGGCATGACCTTCCCTTCACAAATCCATGCTGGCTCTCCCTGATCAACCTAAATTTTGAGTTGTTCAGTTACCCCACCCCTGATTATAGACTCCAGCAATTTCTCCACCAGAGATGATAGGCTAACCTGTCTATAATTGCCTGGTTTCACCCTTCTTAAAAAGTGAAGTCATATGCAATACACCTGAATCTATGGAACTCTTAAAGATTATAGTTAGGGCATCTACAATGTGCTCCCCTACTTCCTTTAACACCCTTGGATGGAAGCCGTCTGGTCCTGGGGATTTTTCACTCTTTAGTTCCATTAATTTTCTAGTTACTGATGCTGTTCTTGCGTCAATTGTATTAAGCCCTTGTCCTCTATTGACAATTAATTTTTTGGGGACTTCTGGCAAGTTATCCTCCTTTTCAACTGTAAATACTGAGGCAAAGTAATTGTTCAACATGCCTGCGAGTTCCCCATTATCGCTGACAATATCTCCATTTTCAGCTTTTATTGGGCCTACATTACTCTTCTCCCGCTTTCCCTTTATATAACTATAACATTTCTCATTCATTTTGATGTGCCCTGCAAGTTTCCTTTCATAATCCCTTTTAGCTGCTTTGTGATGCAATGCTGGTCTTTGTATCTATCTCATTTGTCCAGATCGGAGCTAAGTTTTGCATTTTTGTAAGCCCTTTTAGTTTTATGTTGTCCCTAACCTCTTTAGTTGTCCATGGCTGTTTTTGTTGTGAAGTAGAGCTTTATCCTCTCGGGTATATACTTGCTCTGTATCTCATTAAATGTTTCTTTATATAGCCTCCACTGATTTCAGTAATTTGACCCATTGACATCTTCCCGGTTTACCGTGGACAGTCTCTGTCTCATCCGATTAAAGTCGCCCTTACCCAAGTCTAAAATTCTCATATCTGAGAGGGGTTCCATTTTATTGGGCACTGACCATCAACTCTGAGCTGCAAATGTATTCATGGCAGCTCGCAATGGGATCTACCAGCTCCCACATCATGCAGCTGAAGCACATGTCTGCCCAACCAGCTCTACTTAGTTCATCAATTTTTAAAAGATTTAGTGCAGATTCCCGACCAGCCAGTCAGGTCACAGCTTACTTTTGACGTAATTTTTATAGATTTATTTTTGTTTTCAGTTAAATCCTTAAGCAAAACCCATGGGTCCGTTCCAGCCCCACTCCCTGGTGACGAGGCTGTGAATCTCCGAGATAGTTTATTTACACTCACAGCTCTGATACTGCACCCCTCTGCGTCCGTTCCAGCCCCACTCTGCAGTGACTAGGCCGCAACTCCCCAAGGCAAGTTAGTTATGCTCACAACTCCGATACTCCGCCCCGTGTTCCACTCCAGCCCTGTTTCCTGGTGGGTGACTAGGCCGTGAATCCCTGAAGTTATATATATTTACAGCTCACCTGACTACTCCGTCACTATGAGTTCACTTCAGCTATGCTCCATGGTAATCCCAGAGGTCAATTATTTATATTCTCAGTTCCGATATTCCGCCCCTGCGGGCTCGCTCCAGTCGCGTTCCCTGGTGACCGATCCCCAAGGTAAATTGTTTATACTCACATCTCTTGATACTCCACCCCTCTAGGTCTGCTCCAGCCCCTCGCCCCTTGGTCACTAGGCTGCAAATCCCCAAGCTAAGTTATTTATACTTACAGCTCCAATACTCTGCCTTTCTGAGGCCACTCCAGCCCCATCCCCAGCGACTAGTCTATGAATCCCCCAAGGAAAATTATTTATACTCTCAGCTCTGATACTCTGCCCCTTTGGGTGGTTTCCAGTTCCCACCTCCAGTGACTCGGCCACAGCTTGCTCTCTGGTGACTAGGCTGCGAATCCCCAAGGCAAGTTATTTACACTCTCGACTCCGCTCCAGCCCCGCTGCCTGGTGACTAGGCCGCAAATCTCTGAAGTTATTTATACTTACAGCTCCGCTACACTGCCTCTCTGAGTTCGCTCCAGCCACGCTCCTCAGTGACTAGGCGTCGAACCCCCAAGGTAAGTTACCCTCTTGTTGACTGACCCCACCCCTCATTGACAGACCCCACCCACTTCGACGACTGTCCCCGCCCTTCGTTGACCCCGCCCCCCCCGTTGACTGACCCCGCCCCCCTGTTCAAAGAACAAAGAAATGTACAGCACAGGAACAGGCCCTTCGGCCCTCCAAGCCCGTGCCGACCATGCTGCCCGACTAAACTACAATCGTCTACACTTCCTGGGTCCGTATCCCTCTATTCCCATCCTATTCATATATTTGTCAAGATGCCCCTTAAATGTCACTATTGTCCCTGCTTCCACCACCTCCTCCGGTAGCGGGTTCCAGGCACCCACTACCCTCTGCGTAAAAAAGTTGCCTCGTACATCTACTCTAAACCTTGCACCTCTCACCTCAAACCTATGCCCCCTAGTAATTGACCCTGCCCCCCGTTGACTGACCCCGCCCCTCGTTGACTGACCCCGCCCCCGTTGACTGACCCCACCCCCGTTGACTGACCCCACCCCCGTTGACTGACCCCACCCCCCCGTTGACTGACCCCGCCCCCCATTGACTGACCCCGCCCCCCCATTGACTGACCCTGCCCTCCCGTTGACTGACCCCGCCCCCGTTGACTGACCCCGCCCCCGTTGACTGACCCCGCCCCCGTTGACTGACCCCGCCCCCGTTGACTGACCCCGCCCCCGTTGACTGACCCCGCCCCCGTTGACTGACCCCGCCCTCCGTTGACTGACCCCGCCCCCGTTGACTGACCCCGCCCCCCTTGATTGACACTGCCCCCCCTTGACTGACACTGCCCCCCCTTGACTGACCCCGCCCCCCTTGACTGACCCCGCCCCCCTTGACTGACCCCACCCCCCTTGACTGACCCCGCCACCCCGTTGACTGACCCCGCCACCCCGTTGACTGACCCCGCCCCCCGTTGACTGACCCAGCCCCCGTTGACGGACCCCGCCCCCTCATTGACTATCCCCGCCCCCACATTGACTGACCCCGCCCCCTCATTGACTATCCCCGCCCCCACATTGACTGACCCCGCCCCCTTGTTGACTGACCCCGCCCCTCATTGACCCCGCCCCCTCGTTGACCCCGCCCCCTCGTTGACCCCGCCCCCTCGTTGACCCCGCCCCCTCGTTGACCCCGCCCCCTCGTTGACCCCGCCCCCCTCGTTGACTGACCCCGCCCCCTCGTTGACTGACCCCGCCCCCCTCGTTGACTGACCCCGCCCCCTCTGTGACTGACCCCGCCCCCTCGTTGACTGACCCCGCCCCCTCGTTGACTGACCCCGCCCCCTCGTTGACTGACCCCGCCCCCCTCGTTGACTGACCCCGCCCCCTCGTTGACTGACCCCGCCCCCTCGTTGACTGACCCCGCCCCCTCGTTGACTGACCCCGCCCCCTCGTTGACTGACCCCGCCCCCTCGTTGACTGACCCTGCCCCCTCGTTGACTGACCCCGCCCCCTCGTTGACTGACCCCGCCCCCTCGTTGACTGACGCCGCCCCCTCGTTGACTGACGCCGCCCCCCTCGTTGACTGACGCCGCCCCCTCGTTGACTGACGCCGCCCCTCGTTGACTGACGCCGCCCCCTCGTTGACTGACCCGCCCCCCCGTTGACTGACCCGCCCCCCCGTTGACTGACCCGCCCCCCCGTTGACTGACCCGCCCCCCCGTTGACTGACCGTGCCCCCCCGTTGACTGACCCCACCCCCCCGTTGACTGACCCCGCACCCCCGTTGACCGAACCCGCCCCCATTGACTGACCCCGCCCCCCGTTGACTGACCCCCCCGTTGACTGACCCCCCCGTTGACTGACCCCCCCGTTGACAGACCCACCCCCGCCCGTTGACTGACCCCCCCATTGACTGACCCCGCCCCCCGTTGACTGACCCAGCCCCCCCGTTGACTGACCCCGCCCCCCATTGACTGACCCCGCCCCCCATTGACTGACCCCGCCCCCCGTTGACTGACCCCGCCCCCCCCGTTGACTGACCCCACCCCCCGTTGACTGACCCCGTCCCCCGTTGACTGACCCCGTCCCCCGTTGACTGACCCCGTCCCCGTTGACTGACCCCGCCCCCCGTTGACTGACCCCGCCCCCCGTTGACTGACCCCGCCCCCCGTTGACTGACCCCGCCCCCCGTTGACTGACCCCGCCCCCCGTTGACTGTCCCCGCCCCCGTTGATTGACCCGGCCCCCCGTTGATTGACCCCGCCCCCCGTTGACTGACCCCGCCCCCCGTTGACTGACCCCGCCCCCTATTGACTGACCCCGCCCCCCCGTTGACTGACCCCGCACCCCGTTGACTGCATCCGCCCCCCGTTGACTGACCCCGCCACCCCGTTGACTGACCCCGCCCCCATTGACTGACCCCGCCCCCGTTGACTGACCCCGCCCCCATTGACTGACCCCGCCCCCATTGACTGACCCCGCCCCCGTTGACTGACCCCACCCCCTTGACTGACCCAGCCCCCCCGTTGACTGACCCCGCCCCCCCATTGACTGACCCCGCCCCCCGTTGACTGACCCCGCCCCCCGTTGACTGACCCCGCCCCCCGTTGACTGACCCCGCCCCCCCATTGACTGACCCCGCCCCCCCATTGACTGACCCCGCCCCCCCATTGACTGACCCCGCCCCCCCATTGACTGACCCCGCCCCCCCATTGACCGACCCCGCCCCCCGTTGTCTGACTCGTCCCCCCCATTGACTGACCCCGGCCCCCCGTTGACTGACCCCGGCCCCCCGTTGACTGACCCTGGCCCCCCCGTTGACTGACCCCGCCCCCCCCGTTGATTGACCCCGCCCCCCCATTGACTGACCCCGCCCGCCCGTTGACTGACCCCGCCCCCATTGACTGACCGCGCCCCCCTCTTGACTGACCCCGCCCCCCTGTTGACTGACCCCACCCCCCCGTTGACTGACCCTGCCCCCTTTTTACTGACCCCGCCCCCTGTTGACTGACCCCGCCCCCCTGTTGACTGACCCCGCCACCCCGTTGACTGACCCCGCCACCCCGTTGACTGACCCCGCCACCCCGTTGACTGACCCCCGCCACCCCGTTGACTGACCCCGCCACCCCGTTGACTGACCCCGCCACCCCGTTGACTGACCCCGCCACCCCGTTGACTGACCCCGCCACCCCGTTGACTGACCCCGCCACCCCCGTTGACTGACCCCGCCACCCCGTTGACTGACCCCGCCACCCCCGTTGACTGACCCCGCCACCCCGTTGACTGACCCCGCCACCCCGTTGACTGACCCCGCCACCTGACCCCGCCACCCCGTTGACTGACCCCGCCACCCCGTTGACTGACCCCGCCACCCCGTTGACTGACCCCGCCACCCCCGTTGACTGACCCCGCCACCCCGTTGACTGACCCCGCCACCCCGTTAACTGACCCCGCCACCCCGTTTTTATTAAAATAAATATTTTATTGAAAATTTTTGGTCAACCAACACAGTACATTGTGCATCCTTTACACAATATTATAACAACACAAATAACAATGACCTATTTTATAAACAAAAAATGAATAAATAATAAATAACAAAAATGAAAACTAACCCTAATTGGCAACTGCCTTGTCACAAGTAACACTCTCCAAAAATATAATTTAACAGTCCAATATATAATTATCTGTAGCAACGACCTATACATACTATACAGTATATATTAACAACCCTGAGAGTCCTTCTGGTTCCTCCTCCCCCCCCCCCCCCCACTCCACCCCCCCCCCCCCCTCCCCCCCCCCCCCCCCGATCCTGGGCTGCTGCTGCTGCCTTCTTTTTTCCATTCCATCTATCTTTCTGCGAGGTATTTGACGAACGGTTGCCACCGCCTGGTGAACCCTTGAGCCGACCCCCTTAGAACAAACTTAATCCGCTCTAGCTTTATAAACCCTGCCATGTCATTTATCCACGTCTCCACCCCCGGGGGCTTGGCTTCTTTCCACATTAACAATATCCTGCGCCGGGCTACTAGGGACGCAAAGGCCAAAACATCGGCCTCTCTCGCCTCCTGCACTCCCGGCTCTTGTGCAACCCCAAATATAGCCAACCCCCAGCTTGGTTCGACCCGGACCCCCACTACTTTTGAAAGCACCTTTGTCACCCCCATCCAAAACCCCTGTAGTGCCGGGCATGACCAAAACATATGGGTATGATTCGCTGGGCTTCTCGAGCACCTCGCACACCTATCCTCCACCCCAAAAAATTTACTGAGCCGTGCTCCAGTCATATGCGCCCTGTGTAATACCTTAAACTGAATCAGGCTTAGCCTGGCGCACGAGGACGACGAGTTTACCCTGCTTAGGGCATCTGCCCACAGCCCCTCCTCGATCTCCTCCCCCAGCTCTTCTTCCCATTTCCCTTTTAGTTCATCTACCATAGTCTCCCCTTCGTCCCTCATTTCCCTATATAGATCTGACACCTTACCATCCCCCACCCATGTCTTTGAGATCACTCTGTCCTGCACCTCTTCTGTCGGGAGCTGCGGGAATTCCCTCACCTGTTGCCTCGCAAAAGCCCTCAGTTGCATATACCTGAATGCATTCCCTTGGGGCAACCCATATTTCTCGGTCAGCGCTCCCAGACTCACGAACTTCCCACCCACAAACAGATCTTTCAGTTGCGTTATTCCTGCTCTTTGCCACATTCCATATCTCCCATCCATTCCCCCCGGGGCAAACCTATGGTTGTTTCTTATCGGGGACCCCCCCAAGGCTCCAGTCTTTCCCCTATGCTGTCTCCACTGTCCCCAAATCTTCAGTGTAGCCACCACCACCGGGCTTGTGGTGTAGTTCCTCGGTGAGAACGGCAATGGGGCTGTCAACATAGCCTGTAGGCTAGTCCCCCTACAGGACGCCCTCTCTAATCTCTTCCACGCTGCTCCCTCCTCCTCTCCCATCCACTTACTCACCATTGAAATATTAGCGGCCCAATAATACTCACTTAGGCTCGGTAGTGCCAGCCCCCCCCCTATCCCTGCTACGCTGTAAGAATCCCTTCCTCACTCTCGGGGTCTTCCCGGCCCACACAAAACCCATGATGCTCTTTTCAATCCTTTTAAAAAAAGCCTTCGTGATCACCACCGGGAGGCACTGAAACACAAAGAGGAATCTCGGGAGGACCACCATCTTAACCGCCTGCACCCTCCCTGCCAGTGACCGGGATACCATATCCCATCTCTTGAAATCCTCCTCCATTTGTTCCACCAACCGCGTTAAATTTAACCTATGCAATGTGCCCCAATTCTTGGCTATCTGGATCCCCAGGTAACGAAAGTCCCTTGTTACCTTCCTCAACGGTAGGTCCTCTATTTCTCTACTCTGCTCCCCTGGATGCACCACAAACAACTCACTTTTCCCCATGTTCAATTTATACCCTGAAAAATCCCCAAACTCCCCAAGTATCCGCATTATTTCTGGCATCCCCTCCGCCGTCTGCCACGTATAGTAGCAAATCGTCCGCATACAAAGATACCCGGTGCTCTTCTCCTCCTCTAAGTACTCCCCTCCACTTCTTGGAACCCCTCAACGCTATCGCCAGGGGCTCAATCGCCAGTGCAAACAATAATGGGGACAGAGGGCATCCCTGCCTTGTCCCTCTATGGAGCCGAAAATATGCAGATCCCCGTCCATTCGTGACCACGCTCGCCATCGGGGCCCTATACAACAGCTGCACCCATCTAACATACCCCTCTCCAAATCCAAATCTCCTCAACACCTCCCACAAATAATCCCACTCCACTCTATCAAATGCTTTCTCGGCATCCATCGCCACTACTATCTCCGTTTCCCCCTCTGGTGGGGGCATCATCATTACCCCTAACAGCCTCCGTATATTCGTGTTCAGCTGTCTCCCCTTCACAAACCCAGTTTGGTCCTCGTGGACCCCGCCACCCCGTTGACTGACCCCGCCACCCCCGTTGACTGACCCCGCCACCCCCGTTGACTGACCCCGCCACCCCGTTGACTGACCCCGCCACCCCGTTGACTGACCCCGCCACCCCGTTGACTGACCCCGCCACCCCCGTTGACTGACCCCGCCACCCCGTTGACTGACCCCGCCACCCCGTTGACTGACCCCGCCACCCCGTTGACTGACCCCACCCCCCCGTTGACTGACCCCGCCCCCCGTTGACTGACCGACCCGTGACTGACCCCGCCCCCCGTGACTGACCCCGCCCCCCGTGACTGACCCCGCCCCCCTGACTGACCCCGCCCCCCTTGACTGACCCCGCCCCCCTTGACTGACCCCGCCCCCCTTGACTGACCCCGCCCACCCTTGACTGACCCCGCCCCCCTTGACTGACCCCGCCCCCTTGACTGACCCCGCCCCCCTTGACTGACCCCGCCCCCCTTGACTGACCCCGCCCCCCTTGACTGACCCCGCCCCCCTTGACTGACCCCGCCCCCCCTTGACTGACCCCGCCCCACCTTGACTGACCCCGCCCCCCTTGACTGACCCCGCCCCCCTTGACCGACCCCGCCCCCCCTTGACCGACCCCGCCCCCCCTTGACCGACCCCGCCCCCCCTTGACCGACCCCGCCCCCCCTTGACCGACCCCGCCCCCCCTTGACCAACCCCGCCCCCCCTTGACTGACCCCCCCGTTGACTGACCCCGCCCCCCCTTGACTGACCCCGCCCCCCTTGACTGACCCCGCCCCCCTTGACTGACCCCGCCCCCCCTTGACTGACCCCGCCCCACCTTGACTGACCCCGCCCCCCTTGACTGACCCCGCCCCCCTTGACCGACCCCGCCCCCCCTTGACCGACCCCGCCCCCCCTTGACCGACCCCGCCCCCCCTTGACCGACCCCGCCCCCCCTTGACCGACCCCGCCCCCCCTTGACCGACCCCGCCCCCCCTTGACTGACCCCCCCGTTGACTGACCCCGCACCCCGTTGACTGACCCCGCACCCCGTTGACTGACCCCGCCCCCCTGTTCAAAGAACAAAGAACAAAGAAATGTACGGCACAGAAACAGGCCCTTCGGCCCTCCAAGCCCGTGCCGACCATGCTGCCCGACTAAACTACAATCTTCTACACTTCCTGGGTCCGTATCCCTCTATTCCCATCCGATTCATGTATTTGTCAAGATGCCCCTTAAATGTCACTTTCATCCCTGCTTCCACCACCTCCTCCGGTAGCGAGTTCCAGGCACCCACTACCCTCCGCGTAAAAAACTTGCCTCGTACATCTACTCTAAACCTTGCCCCTCTCACCTTAAACCTATGCCCCCTAGTAATTGACCCCGCCCCCCGTTGACTGACCCCGCCCCCCATTGACTGACCCCACCCCCCCGTTGACTGACCCCGCCCCCTGTTGACTGACCCCGCCCCCCCCGTTGACTGACCCCCCCGTTGACTGACCCCGCCCCTGTTGTCTGACCCCACCCCCCATTGACTGACCCCGCCCCCTGTTGACTGACCCCGCCCCCCCTTGACTGACCCCGCCACCCCGTTGACTGACACCATCCCCCATTGACTGACCCCGCCCCCCCGTTGACTGACCTCGCCCCCCCCGTTGACTGACCCCGCCCCCCCGTTGACTGACCCCGCCCCCCGTTGACTGACCCGCCCCCCTGTTGACTGACCCCGCCCCCCCGTTGACTGACCTCGCCCCCCCCGTTGACTGACCCCGCCCCCCGTTGACTGACCCGCCCCCCTGTTGACTGACCCCGCCCCCCGTTGACTGACCCCGCCCCCCGTTGACTGACCCCGCCCCCCCATTGACTAACCCCGCCCCCGTTGACTGACCCCGCCCCCGTTGACTGACCCCGCCCCCCCGTTGACTGACCCCGCCCCCCGTTGATTGACCCCGCCCCCCGTTGACTGACCTCGCCCCCGTTGACTGACCCCACCCCCCCCGTTGACTGACCCCACCCCCCCGTTGACTGACCCTGCCCCCTGTTGACTGACCCCGCCCCCTGTTGACTGACCCCGCCCCCCCATTTGACTGACCCTGCCCCCCGTTGACTGACCCCGCCCCCCCGTCGACTGACCCTGCCGCCCGTCGACTGACCCTGCCGCCCGTCGACTGACCCCGCCGCCCGTCGACTGACCCCGCCGCCCGTCGACTGACCCCGCCGCCCGTCGACTGACCCCGCCGCCCGTCGACTGACCCGCCGCCCGTCGACTGACCCGCCGCCCGTCGACTGACCCGCCGCCCGTCGACTGACCCCGCCGCCCGTCGACTGACCCCGCCGCCCGTCGACTGACCCCGCCGCCCGTCGACTGACCCCGCCCCCCGTCGACTGACCCCGCCCCCCGTCGACTGACCCCGCCCCTCATCGACTGACCCCACCCCCCCGTCGACTGACCCCCCCCCGTCGACTGACCCCAACCTCCCGTCGACTGACCCCAACCCCCCCCCGTCGACTGACCCCAACCCCCCCCCCGTCGACTGACCCCAACCCCCCCCCCCCGGTCGACTGACCCCACCCCTCCGTCGACTGACCCCACCCCCTCGTCGACTGACCCCACCCCCTCGTCGACTGACCCCACCCCCTCGTCGACTGACCCCACCCCCTCCTCGACTGACCCCACCCCCTCCTCGACTGACCCCACCCCCTCCTCGACTGACCCCACCCCCTCCTCGACTGACCCCATCCCCTCCTCGACGGTCCCCCTCTCCCACGTCGAGGGTACCGCCCGCTGATCGAGGGTCACCCACCCGCTGGTCGAGAGTCCCCAGGTTCCCCACCCCGACGCTCCGCTCCCCTGAAATCTGCATCCTTCTCCGAGGGATTTAAATACTAATAACAGGGAAGAGATTCCAAAAGAAGTTAAACCAGCACCCAGCAAAATGTCATTTAACAAGTCCAGCAGCAGCTGTAGGGATGGCTGTCACTCCTGAGTTTTGTTCAGTTTGGGTTTTCTGAGGCAGCAGTCAGAGGGTTGAGAGATTTTAGTGAGTGAGTATGTGGACCCCCACACACGCTCTGGATCATTGGAAAGGAGGGGGAATGATTGAATTCTGAATATTAGACTCTTCCAGCCCACACTGTGCTATCTCACCCATCTGGAGCCTCCTGTGGGCAGGCATTGCAATGTCCAAGTTCCTGGACTCCCTACATTTCTCTGCAAGCAGTCTCAGCCTATTGCAAACCAGCAGATTTGCACAGTGTCAGCTGCAGAGTCAATAGCAGGGCAGGAAACACCATCTGTGGATACAGGAAACTCCTTATATGGAGCACAGGAATCTCCAGATATGGGCCTTCCTGAGCAAACGGAAATTTCCGCTTGAGCTGGCTAATGGAATACAGAGTCATGTGACAGCATGTATTTTAAAAACGGGGGGGGGGGGGGGGGTGGTGTTGTTTGGGCTGACACACCTAGTCTCTCAGGATATGCTAACGATTCTCCACAGCAAACAGCTAGAGTGAACACGAGGCTGCAAGAGGAGGAGATGGGGAGACAGAGCGTGGGAGTAAAGAGCAGAGAGAGGAGATGGAAGTGGCTGCTGCTGAGGCTGGAGCCCAGCCAAGTGTTGATGTCAGCAGTAGTTGCAGTGTTTTCATAGTCCACAGGGGCAGCCATTACACAGCTTCTGCAGCCAGGCAGTCTCTCTCACAGACACTTAACACCTTCCCCTCCAGGATGGTGTGCTGAAATGGCAAACCTGCCATAATACAGAAACCAGGGATACCTCGAAATGTTTTAATGCCAGTGAGGTATTATTCAAGTACAGCCAGAGTAGTAATGTAGGAAACACTGCAGACCAAAATGTGCCCAGGAAACTCCCACAAACAGTAACGCTACAATTAGCAAGAATGGCAATCGGAGTGAGAACAGCAATCTCAATTCATTGCATGTTCTGGTACAATGCCCAAACGTCACGCCACCATGTCAGACCCAGCGACACGTCGTCACATCATGCGCACATTGCGTCATCCTGTCACATCCCGTCGCCTTCACATTCCATGCCCACTTACCCCTCTCCATTTCCATCACTTCACACCAAGTTAACACTTTCACAGTTTCCCAACTGTCAATTAACCCTCTGTCACAGCACCAAATCTGCTTATGTCACACCATCCATTATTGCAAACCCACCAGGGTTACTGGGAGTTGGGGGAGGGGTCTGAAATTTTTATTTTCCTTCACTCTCAGGAATTTTTAGCATTACTAGTATGGCATCACAGTCAAACTTATAATCTAGTCTGATACTCCAGCCTGCACCTACAGAGCATCAGCACTGAGTGAGCCCTCCAGAGTCGGAGGGTCAGTGCTGAGTGAGTCCTCCACAGTCGGATGGTCAGTACTGAGCGACCTCTGCACTCTTGGAGCATCGGTCCTGATCGACCTCTGCACTCTCGGAGCATCAGCCCTGAGCAACCTCTGCAGTCGGAGAGTCAGTCCTGAGCGACCTCTGCACAGTCGGAGGGTCAGTCATGAGTGACCCCTGCACAGTCGGAGGGTCAGTAGTGAGGGAGTCCTACACAATCGGATGGCCAGTACTGAGCGATACCTGCACTCTCGGAGCATCAGTCCTGAGCAACCTCTGTACAATCGGAGAGTCAGTCCTGAGTGACCTCTGCACAGTCGGAGGGTCAGTAGTGAGGGAGTCCTACACTGTCGGATGGCCAGTACTGAGCGACCTCTGCACTCTCGGAGCATCAGTCCTGAGCTACCTCTGCACAGTCGGAGCATCAGTACTGATGGACCTCTGCACAGTCTGCATCAGTCCCGAGTGACCTTTGCACAGTCGGAGAGTCAGTCCTGAGCGACCTATGCACAGTCGGAGAGTCAGTCCTGAGTGACCTCTGCACTCTCGGAGAGTCAGTCCTGAGCGACCTTTGCACGTCGGAGAGTCAGTCCTGAGCGACCTATGCACAGTCGGAGGGTCACTCCTGAGTGACCCCTGCACAGTCGGAGGGTCAGTAGTGAGGGAATCCTACACAATCGGATGGCCAGTACTGAGCGACACCTGCACTCTCGGAGCATCAGTCCTGAGCAACCTCTGTACAATCGGAGAGTCAGTCCTGAGTGACCTCTGCACAGTCGGAGGGTCAGTCCTGAGTAACCTCTGCACAGTCGGATGGTCAGTAGTGAGGGAGTCCTACACTGTCGGATGGCCAGTACTGAGCGACCTCTGCACTCTCGGAGCATCAGTCCTGAGCTACCTCTGCACAGTCGGAGCATCAGTCCTGATGGACCTCTGCACAGTCTGCATCTGTTCTGAGTGACCTTTGCACAGTCGGAGAGTCAGTCCTGAGCGACCTTTGCACAGTCGGAGAGTCAGTCCTGAGTGACCTCTGCACTCTCGGAGAGTCAGTCCTGAGCGACCTCTGTACAATCGGAGAGTCAGTCCTGAGTGACCTCTGCACAGTCGGAGGGTCAGTTGTGAGAGAGTCCTACACAGTCGGATGGTCAGTACTGAGCGACCTCTGCACTCTCGGAGCCTCAGTCCTGATTGACCTCTGCACAGTCGGAGCATCAGTCCTGAGCGACCTTTGCACAGTCGGAGCGTCAGTCCTGAGCGACATTTGCACAGTCGGAGAGTCAGTCCTGAGCGATCTTTGCACAGTTGGAGAGTCAGTCCTGAGCGACCTCTGCACAGTCGGAGGGTCAGTCCTGAGTGACCTCTGCACAGTTGGATGGCCAGTAGTGAGAGAGTCCTACACAGTCGGATGGTCAGTCCTGAGCGATCTCTGCACAGTCGGAGCATCAGTCCTGAGCGACCTCTGCACAGTCGGAGAGTCAATCCTGAGCGACCTTTGCACAGTCGGAGCATCAGTCCTGATCGACCTCTGCACAGTCGGAGCATCAGTCCTGAGCGGCCTTTGCACAGTCGGAGAGTCAGTCCTGAGCGACCTTTGCACAGTCGGAGAGTCAGTCCTGAGCGACCTCTGCACAGTCGGAGGGTCAGTCCTGAGTGACCTCTGCACAGTCGGAGGGTCAGTAGTGAGGGAGTCCTACACAGTCGGATGGTCAGTACTGAGCGACCTCTGCTCTCTCGGAGCATCAGTCCTGAGCGATCTCTGCACAGTCGGAGCATCAGTCCTGAGCGATCTCTGCAGAATATGAGCATCAGTCCTGAGCGACCTCTGCACTCTCGGAGCATCAGTCCTGAACAACCTCTGCACAGTCGGAGAGTCAGTCCTGAGCGACCTCTGCACTCTCAGAGCATCAGTCCTGAGCGATCTCTGCACAATCGGAGAGTCAGTCCTGAGCGACCTTTGCACAGTCGGAGGGACAGTCCTGAGCGACCTTTGCACAGTCGGAGAGTCAGTCCTGAGCGACCTCTGCACAGTCGGAGGGTCACTCCTGAGTGACCTCTGCACAGTCGGAGGGTCAGTAGTGAGGGAGTCCTACACAGTCGGATGGCCAGTACTGAGCGACCACTGCACTCTCGGAGCATCATTCCTGAGCGATCTCTGCACAGTCGGAGAGTCAGCCCTGAGCGACCTCTGCACTCTCGGAGCATCAGTCCTGAGCGATCTCTGCACAGTCGGAGAGTCAGCCCTGAGCGACCTCTGCACTCTCGGAGCATCAGTCCTGAGCGATCTCTGCACAATCGGAGAGTCAGTCCTGAGCGACCTCTGCACTCTGAGCATCAGTCATAGAATCATAGAATCATAGAAGTTTACAGCATGGAAACAGGCCCTTCGGCCCAACCAGTCCATGCCGCCCAGTTTTTACCATTAAGCTAGTCCCAGTTGCCCGCACTTGGCCCATAACCCTCTATACCCATCTTACCCATGTAACTATCTAAATGCTTTTTAAAAGACACAATTGTACCCGCCTCTACTACTACCTCTGGCAGCACATTCCAGACACTCACTACCCTCTGAGTGAAGAAATTGCCCCATCTGGGCCCTTCTGAATCTCTCCCCTCTCACGTTAAACCTATGCCCTTTAGTTTTAGACTCCCCTACCTTTGGGAAAAGATGTTGACTATCTACCTTATCTACGCCCCTCATTATTTTATAGACCTCTATAAGATCACCCCTAAGCCTCCTACGCTCCAGGGAAAAAAGTCCCAGTCTATCCAGCCTCTCCTTATAACTCAAACCATCAAGTCCCGGTAACATCCTAGTAAATCTTTTCTGCACTCTTTCTAGTTTAATAATATCCTTTCTATAATAGGGTGACCAGAACTGCACACAGTATTCCAAGTGTGGCCGTACCAATGTCTTGTACAACTTCAACAAGACGTCCCAACTCCTGTATTCAATGTTCTGACCAATGAAACCAAGCATGCAGAATGCCTTCTTCACCACCCTGTCCACCTGTGACTCCACCTTCAAGGAGCTATGAACCTGTACTCCTAGATCTCTTTGTTCTATAACTCTCCCCAACGCCATACCATTAACTGAGTAGGTCCTGGCCTGATTCGATCTGCCAAAATGCATCACCTCACATTTATCTAAATTAAACTCCATCTGCCATTCGTCGGCCCACTGGCCTAATTGATAAAGATCCCGTTGCAATCCCAGATAACCTTCTTCACTATCCACTGTGCCACCAATCTTGGTGTCATCTGCAAACTTACTAACCATGCCTCCTAAATTCTCATCCAAATCATTAATATAAATCACAAATAACAGTGGACCCAGCACCGATCCCTGAGGCACACCACTGGTCACAGGCCTCCAGTTTGAAAAACAACCCTCTACAACCACCCTCTGTCTTCTGTCGTCCAGCCAATTTTGAATCCAATTGGCAACATCACCCTGGATCCCGTGAGCTTTAACCTTCTGCAACAACCTACCATGCGGTACCTTGTCAAAGGCTTTGCTAAAGTCCATGTAGACAACGTCTACTGCACTGCCCACATCTACCTTCTTGGTCACCCCCTGAAAAAACTCAATCCTGAGCGACCTCTGCACAGTCGGAGAGTCAGTCCTGAGCAACCTCTGCACAGTCGGAGGGTCACTCCTGAGTGACCTCTGCACAGTCAGAGGGTCAGTAGTGAGGGAGTCCTACACAGTCGGATGGCCAGTACTGAGCGACCTCTGCACTCTCGGAGCATCAGTCCTGAGCGACCTCTGCACAGTCGGAGCATCAGTTAGGATTGACCTATGCAAGTCGGAGCATCAGTCCTGAGCGACATTTGCACAGTCGGAGAGTCAGTCCTGAGCGACCTTTGCACAGTCGGAGAGTCAGTCCTGAGCGACCGCTGCACAGTGAGAGGGTCACTCCTGAGTGACCTCTGCACAGTCGGAGGGTCAGTAGTGAGGGAGTCCTACACAGTCGGATGGCCAGTACTGAGCGACCTCTGCACTCTCTGAGCATCAGTCCTGAGCGACCTCTGCACAGTCAGAGCATCAGTCCTGATTGACCTCTGCACAGTCGGAGAGTCAGTCCTGAGCGACCTTTGCACAGTCGGAGAGTCAGTCCTGAGCGACCTTTGCACAGTCGGAGAGTCAGTCCTGAGCGACGTTTGCACAGTCGGAGAGTCAGTCCTGAGCGACCTCTGCACAGTCGGAGAGTCAGTCCTGAGCGACCTCTGCACAGTCGGAGGGTCAGTCCTGAGCGACCTCTGCACAGCCGGAGGGTCAGTAGTGAGGGAGTCCTACACAGTCGGATGGCCAGTACTGAGCGACCTCTGCACTCTCTGAGCATCAGGCCTGAGCGACCTCTGCACAATTGGAGAGTCAGTCCTGAGCGACCTCTGCACTCTCGGAGCATCAGTCCTGAGCTACCTCTGCACAGTCAGAGCATCAGTCCTGATTGACCTCTGCACAGTCGGAGCAACAGTCCTGAGCAACCTTTGCACAGTCGGAGAGTCAGTCCTGAGCGACCTTTGCACAGTCGGAGAGTCAGTCCTGAGCGACCTTTGCACAGTCGGAGAGTCAGTCCTGAGCGACCTCTGCACAGTCGGAGGGTCAGTACTATGTGAACTCTACACAGTCGGAGGGTCAGTAGTGAGAGAGTCCTACACATTCGGATGGTCAGTACTGAGCGACCTCTGCACTCTTGGAGCATCAGCCCTGAACAACCCCTGCACAATCGGAGAGTCAGTCCTGAGTGACCTCTGCACAGCCGGATGGTCAGTAGTGAGGGGGGAGTCCTACACAGTCGGATGGTCATTACTGAGCGACCTCTGCACTCTCGTAGCATCAGTCCTGAGCAACCTCTGCACAGTCGGAGCATCAGTCCTGAGCAACCTCTGCACAGTCGGAGCATCAGTCCTGTTTGACCTCTGCAGAGTCGGAGCATCAGTCCTGTTTGACCTCTGCAGAGTCGGAGCATCAGTCCTGAGCGACATTTGCACAGTCGCAGAGTCAGTCCTGCGCGACCTCTGCACTCTCGGAGCATCAGTCCTGAGCAACCTCTGCACAGTCGAAGGGTCAGTAGTGAGAGAGTCCTACACAGACGGATGGTCAGTACTGAGCGACCTCTGCACTCTCGGACCATCAGTCCTGAGCATCCTCTGCACAATCAGAGAGTCAGTCCTCAGCGATCTCCGCACAGTCGGAGCATCAGTCCTGAGCGACCTCTCCACAGTCGGAGGGTCAGTAGTGAGGGAGTCCTACACAGTCGGATGGCCAGTACTGAGCGACCTCTGCACTCACCGAGCATCAGTCCTGAGCGGCCTCTGCACAGTCGGAGAGTCACTCCTGAGCGACCTTTGCACAGTCGGAGAGTCAGTTCTGAGCGACCTCTGCACAGTCGGAGCATCAGTCCTGAGCGGCCTTTGCACAGTCGGAGAGTCACTCCTGAGCGACCTTTGCACAGTCGAATGGTCAGTTCTGAGCGACCTCTGCACTCTCGGAGCATCAGTCCTTTTGACCGCTGCACAGTCGGAGCATCAGTCCTGAGCGACCTTTGCACAGTCGGAGAGTCAGTCCTGAGTGACCTTTGCACAGTCGGAGTGTCAGTCCTGAGTGACCTCTGCACAGTCGGAGGGTCAGTAGTGAGAGAGTCCTGCACAGTCGGATGGTCAGTATTGAGCGACCTCTGCACTCTCGAAGCATCAGTCCTGAGCAACCTCTGCACAATCAGAGTCAGTCCTGAGCGATCTCCGCACAGTCGGAGCATCAGTCCTGAGCGACCTTTGCACAGTCGGAGGGTCAGTTCTGAGCGACCTCTGCACAGTCGGAGGGTCAGTCCTGAGCTACCTCTGCACAGTCGGAGTGTCAGTCCTGAGTGACCTCTGCACAGTCGGAGGGTCAGTAGTGAGAGAGTCCTGCACAGTCGGATGGTCAGTATTGAGCGACCTCTGCACTCTCGGAGCATCAGTCCTGAGCATCCTCTGCACAATCAGAGTCAGTCCTGAGCGATCTCCGCACAGTCGGAGCATCAGTCCTGAGCGACCTTTGCACAATCGGAGGGTCAGTCCTGAGCTACCTCTGCACAGTCGGAGGGTCAGTAGTGAGAGAGTCCTACACAGTCGAATGGTCAGTTCTGAGCGACCTCTGCACTCTCGGAGCATCAGTCCTTTTGACCGCTGCAAAGTCGGAGCATCAGTCCTGAGCGACCTTTGCACAGTCGGAGAGTCAGTCCTGAGCGACGTTTGCACAGTCGGAGAGTCAGTCCTGAGCGACCTCTGCACAGTCGGAGAGTCAGTCCTGAGCGACCTCTGCACAGTCGGAGGGTCAGTCCTGAGCGACCTCTGCACAGCCGGAGGGTCAGTAGTGAGGGAGTCCTACACAGTCGGATGGCCAGTACTGAGCGACCTCTGCACTCTCTGAGCATCAGGCCTGAGCGACCTCTGCACAATTGGAGAGTCAGTCCTGAGCGACCTCTGCACTCTCGGAGCATCAGTCCTGAGCTACCTCTGCACAGTCAGAGCATCAGTCCTGATTGACCTCTGCACAGTCGGAGCAACAGTCCTGAGCAACCTTTGCACAGTCGGAGAGTCAGTCCTGAGCGACCTTTGCACAGTCGGAGAGTCAGTCCTGAGCGACCTTTGCACAGTCGGAGAGTCAGTCCTGAGCGACCTCTGCACAGTCGGAGGGTCAGTACTATGTGAACTCTACACAGTCGGAGGGTCAGTAGTGAGAGAGTCCTACACATTCGGATGGTCAGTACTGAGCGACCTCTGCACTCTTGGAGCATCAGCCCTGAACAACCCCTGCACAATCGGAGAGTCAGTCCTGAGTGACCTCTGCACAGCCGGATGGTCAGTAGTGAGGGGGGAGTCCTACACAGTCGGATGGTCATTACTGAGCGACCTCTGCACTCTCGTAGCATCAGTCCTGAGCAACCTCTGCACAGTCGGAGCATCAGTCCTGAGCAACCTCTGCACAGTCGGAGCATCAGTCCTGTTTGACCTCTGCAGAGTCGGAGCATCAGTCCTGTTTGACCTCTGCAGAGTCGGAGCATCAGTCCTGAGCGACATTTGCACAGTCGCAGAGTCAGTCCTGCGCGACCTCTGCACTCTCGGAGCATCAGTCCTGAGCAACCTCTGCACAGTCGAAGGGTCAGTAGTGAGAGAGTCCTACACAGACGGATGGTCAGTACTGAGCGACCTCTGCACTCTCGGACCATCAGTCCTGAGCATCCTCTGCACAATCAGAGAGTCAGTCCTCAGCGATCTCCGCACAGTCGGAGCATCAGTCCTGAGCGACCTCTCCACAGTCGGAGGGTCAGTAGTGAGGGAGTCCTACACAGTCGGATGGCCAGTACTGAGCGACCTCTGCACTCACCGAGCATCAGTCCTGAGCGGCCTCTGCACAGTCGGAGAGTCACTCCTGAGCGACCTTTGCACAGTCGGAGAGTCAGTTCTGAGCGACCTCTGCACAGTCGGAGCATCAGTCCTGAGCGGCCTTTGCACAGTCGGAGAGTCACTCCTGAGCGACCTTTGCACAGTCGAATGGTCAGTTCTGAGCGACCTCTGCACTCTCGGAGCATCAGTCCTTTTGACCGCTGCACAGTCGGAGCATCAGTCCTGAGCGACCTTTGCACAGTCGGAGAGTCAGTCCTGAGTGACCTTTGCACAGTCGGAGTGTCAGTCCTGAGTGACCTCTGCACAGTCGGAGGGTCAGTAGTGAGAGAGTCCTGCACAGTCGGATGGTCAGTATTGAGCGACCTCTGCACTCTCGAAGCATCAGTCCTGAGCAACCTCTGCACAATCAGAGTCAGTCCTGAGCGATCTCCGCACAGTCGGAGCATCAGTCCTGAGCGACCTTTGCACAGTCGGAGGGTCAGTTCTGAGCGACCTCTGCACAGTCGGAGGGTCAGTCCTGAGCTACCTCTGCACAGTCGGAGTGTCAGTCCTGAGTGACCTCTGCACAGTCGGAGGGTCAGTAGTGAGAGAGTCCTGCACAGTCGGATGGTCAGTATTGAGCGACCTCTGCACTCTCGGAGCATCAGTCCTGAGCATCCTCTGCACAATCAGAGTCAGTCCTGAGCGATCTCCGCACAGTCGGAGCATCAGTCCTGAGCGACCTTTGCACAATCGGAGGGTCAGTCCTGAGCTACCTCTGCACAGTCGGAGGGTCAGTAGTGAGAGAGTCCTACACAGTCGAATGGTCAGTTCTGAGCGACCTCTGCACTCTCGGAGCATCAGTCCTTTTGACCGCTGCAAAGTCGGAGCATCAGTCCTGAGCGACCTTTGCACAGTCGGAGAGTCAGTCCTGAGGGACCTTTACACAATCAGAGCATCAGTCCTGAGCGACCTTTGCACAGTCGGAGAGTCAGTCCTGAGCGACCTTTGCACAGTCGGAGTGTCAGTCCTGAGCGACCTCTGCACAGTCGCAGTGTCAGTCCTGAGCGACCTCTGCACAATCGGAGAGACAGTCCTGTGCGACCTCTGCACTCTTGGAGCATCAGTCCTGAGCAACCTCTGCAGTCGGAGAGTCGGTCCTGAGCGACCTCTGCACAGTCGGAGCATCAGTCCTTTTGACCTCTGCACAGTCGGAGCATCACCCCTGAGCGACCTTTGCACAGTCGGAGCATCAGTCCTGAGCGACCTTTGCACTCTAGGAGCATCAGTCCTGAAAAACCTCTGCACAATTGGAGATTCAGTCCTGAGAGATCTCTGCACAGTCGGAGCATCAGTCCTGAGCGACCTTTGCACAGTCGGAGAGTCAGTCCTGAGCGACCTTTGCACAGTCGGAGCATCAGTCCTGAGCGACCTTTGTACAGTCGGAGAGTCAGTCCTGAGCGACCTTTGCACAGTCGGAGCATCAGTCCTGAGTGACCTCTGCACAGTCGGAGGGTCAGTAGTGAGAGAGTCCTGCACAGTCGGATGGTCAGTCCTGAGCGACCTTTGCACAGTCGGAGCGTCAGTCCTGAGCGACCTCTGCACAGTCGGAGGGTCAGTCCTGAGTGACCTCTGCACAGTCGGAGGGTCAGTAGTGAGAGAGTCCTACACAGTCGGATGGTCAGTACTGAGCGACCTCTGCACACTCGGAGCAACAGTCCTGAGAAACCTCTGCACAATCGGAGAGTCAGTCCTGAGTGACCTCTGCACAGTCGGAGGGTCAGTCCTGCGCGATCTTTGCACAGTCGGAGCATCAGTCCTGAGCGACCTCTGCACAGTCGGAGGGTCAGTCCTGAGTGACCTGTGCACAATTGGAGATTCAGTCCTGAGCGATCTCTGCTCAGTCGGAGGATCAGTCCTGAGCAACCTCTGCACAATCGGACAGTCAGTCCTGAGCGACCTCTGCACAATCGGAGAGTCAGTCCTGTGCGACCTCTGCACTCTCGGAGCATCAGTCCTGAGCAACCTCTGCACAATTGGAGATTCAGTCCTGAGCGAACTCTGCATAGTCGGAGGATTAGTCCTGAGCGACCTCTGCACAGACGGAGGGTCAGTAGTGAGGGAGTCCTACACGGTCGGATGGTCAGTACTGAGCAACCTCTACACTCTCGGAGTATCAGTCCTAAGCGAGCTCTGCACAGTCGGAGCATCAGTCCTGATTGACCTCTGCACAGTTGGAGCATCAGTCCTGATTGACCTCTGCACAGTTGGAGCATCAGTCCTTTTGATCTCTGCACAGTCGGAGCATCACTCCTGAGCGACCATTGCACAGTCGGAGCATCAGTCCTGAGCGACCTTTGCACAGTCGGAGCGTCAGTCCTGAGGAACCTCTGCACAGTCGGAGGGTCAGTCCTGAGTGACCTGTGCACAGTCGGAGGGTCAGTAGTGAGGGAGTCCTACACAGTCGGATGGTCAGTACTGAGCGACGTCTGCACAATCGGAGAGTCAGTCCTGAGCGACCTCTGCACTCTCGGAGCATCAGTCCTGAGCAATCTCTGCACAGTCGGAGCATCAGTCCTGTGTGATCTCTGCACAGTCGGAGCATCAGTCCTGAGCGACCTCTGCACTCTTGGAGCATCAGTCCTGAGCAACCTCTGCACAGTCGGAGCATCAGTCCTGAGCGACCTTTGCACAGTCGGAGAGTCAGTCCTGAGCGACCTTTGCACAGTCGGAGAGTCAGTCCTGAGCGACCTCTGCACAGTCGGAGGGTCAGTCCTGAGTGACCTCTGCACAGTCGGATGGTCAGTAGTGAGAGAGTCCTACACAGTCGGATGGTCAGTACTGAGCGACCTCTGCACTCTCGGAGCATCAGTCCTGAGCAACCTCTGCACAATCAGAGTCAGTCCTGAGTGACCTCTGCACATTCGGAGGGTCAGTTGTGAGAGAGTCCTACACAGTCGGATGGTCAGTCCTGAGCGACCTCTGCACAGTCGGAGCATCAGTCCTGAGCTACCTTTGCACAGTCGGAGCATCAGTCCTGAGCGACCTTTGCACAGTCGGAGCATCAGTCCTGAGCGACCTTTGCACAGTCGGAGAGTCAGTCCTGAGCGACCTTTGCACAGTCGGAGAGTCAGTCCTGAGCGACCTCTGCACAGTCGGAGGGTCAGTCCTGAGTGACCTCTGCACAGTCGGATGGTCAGTAGTGAGAGAGTCCTACACAGTCGGATGGTCAGTACTGAGCGACCTCTGCACTCTCGGAGCATCAGTCCTGAGCAACCTCTGCACAATCAGAGTCAGTCCTGAGTGACCTCTGCACATTCGGAGGGTCAGTTGTGAGAGAGTCCTACACAGTCGGATGGTCAGTCCTGAGCGACCTCTGCACAGTCGGAGCATCAGTCCTGAGCGACCTTTGCACAGTCGGAGCATCAGTCCTGAGCGACCTTTGCACAGTCGGAGCATCAGTCCTGAGCGACCTTTGCACAGTCGGAGAGTCAGTCCTGAGCGACCTCTGCACAGTCGGAGAGTCAGTCCTGAGTGACCTCTGCACATTCGGAGGGTCAGTTGTGAGAGAGTCCTACACAGTCGGATGGTCAGTCCTGAGCGACCTCTGCACAGTCGGAGAGTCAGTCCTGAGCGAGCTCTGCACAATCGGAGAGTCAGTCGTGATTGACCTCTGCACTCTCGGAGCATCAGTCCTGAGCAACCTCTGCATAATCGGAGAGCCAGTCCTGAGCGATCTCTGCACAGTCGGAGCATCAGTCCTGAGCGACCTCTGCACAATTGGAGGGTCATTATTGAGGAAGTCCTACACAGTCGGATGGTCAGTGCTGAGCGACCTCTGCACTCTCGGAGCATCAGTCCTGCGCGATCTCTGCACAGTCGGAGCATCAGTACTGAGCGACCTCTGCACAGTTGGAAGGTCAGTAGTGAGGGAGTGCCGCACTGCCCGTGTACAGTACTTAGGGAAGCTACACTGTCAGAGGGTCAGTACAGAGGGAGTGTTGCACTGTCAGAGGAACAGTACTGAGCGAGCCCTGCGCAGTTGGAGGGTCACTACTGAGGATGTGCTGCACTGTCAGAGCGTCAGGACTGAAGGAATGCTGCATTGTCAGAGGGTCAGTACTGAGGGGAGGGAATGTTTCTCATTCGTGAGTGAATGATTCTCCGAGGAGAGAATGCTTCTCCCTGGGGAGTGAATGTATCTCACTATGGAGTGAATGTTTCTCACAGAGGAGTGAATGTTTCTAACAGGGGAGTGAATGTTTCTCACAGAGGAGTGAATGTTTCTCACAGAGGAGTGAATGTTTCTAACAGGGGAGTGAATGTTTCTCACAGAGGAGTGAATGTTTCTCACAGAGGAGTGAATGTTTCTCTCAGAGTGAATGTTTCTCATAGAGGAGTGAATGTTTCTCACAGAGGAGTGAATGTTTCTCTCTGGGGAGTGAATGTTTCTCACAGAGGAGTGAATATTTCTCACTGGGGAGTGAGTGTTTCTCGCTGGGGAGTGAATGTTTCTCACTGGGGTGTGAATGTTTCTCACAGGGGAGTGAATGTTTCTCACGGGAGGGAATGTTTCTCACTGGGGGGCGAATGTTTATCATTGGGGAGTGAATGTTTCTCATTGGGGATTGAATGTTTTTCATCGGGGAGTGAATGATTCTCATTGGGGAGTGAATGTTTCTCACTGTGGAGTGAATGTTTATCACAGAGGAGTGAATGTTTCTCACAGAGGAGTGAATGTTTCTCACAGAGGAGTGAATGTTTCTCACAGAGGAGTGAATGTTTCTCACTGTGAAGAGAATGTTTATCACTGGGGAGGGAATGTTTCACTCTGGGGAGTGAATCTTTCTCACTGGGGATTGAAAGTTTCTCATTTAGTAGTGAATGTTTCTCACTGGGGAGTGAGTGGTTCTCACTGGGGAGTGAATGTTTCTCATTGGGGAGTGAATGTTTCACACTGGGGAGTGAATGTTTCACACTGGGGAGCGAATGTTTCTCACTGGGGAGCGAATGATCTCAGTGGGGAGGCAATGTTTCTCACTGCGGAGTGAATGTTTCTCACTGCGCAGCGAATGTCTCTCACGGCGGAGTGAATGTTTCTCACTGTGGAGTGAATGTTTCTCACTGTGGAGCGAATGTTTCTCACTGGGGAGTGAATGTTTATCATTGGGGAGTGAATCTTTATCATTGGGGAGTGAATGTTTCTCACCTGAGGAGTGAATGTTTCTCACTGGGGAGTTAAGTTTCTCATGGGGAGAGAATGTTTCTGACTGGGGAGTGAATGTTTCTCATTGAGGCGTGAATATTTCTCATTGGGGAGTGAATGTTTCTACAGAGGATTGAATGATTCTCACTGGGGAGCGAATGTTTCTCATTGGGGAATGAATGTTTCTCACTGGGGAGTGAATGTTTCTCACTGGGGAGTGAATGTTTCCCACTGGGGAGTGAATGTTTCCCACTGGGGAGTGAATGTTTCTCACTGGGGAGCGAATGTTTCTCACTGGGGAGCGAATGTTTCCTAGTGGGGAGGCAATGTTTCTCACTGCGGAGTGAATGTTTCTCACTGCGCAGCGAATGTTTCTCACGGCGGAGTGAATGTTTCTCACTGTGGAGTGAATGTTTCTCACTGTGGAGCGAATGTTTCTCACTGGGGAGTGAATGTTTATCATTGGGGAGTGAATCTTTATCATTGGGGAGTGAATGTTTCTCACCTGAGAAGTGAATGTTTCTCACTGGGGAGTTAAGTTTCTCATGGGGAGAGAATGTTTCTGACTGGGGAGTGAATGTTTCTCATTGAGGCGTGAATATTTCTCATTGGGGAGTGAATGTTTCTACAGAGGATTGAATGATTCTCACTGGGGAGCGAATGTTTCTCATTGGGGAATGAATGTTTCTCACTGGGGAGTGAATGTTTCTCACTGGGGAGTGAATGTTTCTCATTGGGGAGTGAAAGGATCTCACTGGGGAGTGAATGTTTCTCACAGAGGAGTGAAAGATTCTCACAGAGGAGTGTATGTTTCTCACAGAGGAGTGAATATTTCTCACTGGGGAGTGAGTGTTTCTCGCTGGGAAGTGACTGTTTCTCGCTGGGGAGTGAATGTTTCTCACTGGGGTGTGAATGTTTCACACTGGGGAGTGAATGTTTCACACAGAGGAGTGAATATTTCTCACTGGGGAGTGAGTGTTTCTCGCTGGGAAGTGACTGTTTCTCACTGGGGAGTGAATGTTTCTCATTGGGGAGTGAATGTTTCACACTGGGGAGTGAATGTTTCTCACTGGGGAGCGAATGTTTATCACTGGGGAGCGAATGTTTATCACTGGGGAGCGAATGTTTCCTAATGGGGAGGCAATGTTTCTCACTGCGGAGTGAATGTTTCTCACTGCGCAGCGAATGTTTCTCACGGCGGAGTGAATGTTTCTCACTGTGGAGTGAATGTTTCTCACTGGGGAGTGAATGTTTCTGACTGGGGAGTGAATGTTTCTACAGAGGATTGAATGATTCTCACTGGGGAGCGAATGTTTCTCACTGCGGAGTGAATGTTTCTCACTGCGGAGTGAATGTTTCTCACTGGGGAGTGAATGTTTCCCACTGGGGAGTGAATGTTTCTCTTTGGGGAGTGAATGTTTCTCACTGGGGAGTGAAGGTTTCTCGCTGGGGAGTGAAAGTTTCTCAGAGGAGTGGATGTTTCTCAGTTGGGATCGAATGTTTCTCATTGGGGAGTGAATGTTTCTCATTGGGGAGTGAATGGTTCTCACAGAGGAGTGAATGTTTCTCACAGAGGAGTGAATGTTTCGCACAGGAGTGAATGTTACTCACAGAGGAGTGAGTGTTTATCACATGGAGTGAATGTTTCTCACAGAGGAGTGAATGTTTCTCACAGAGGAGTGAATGTTTCTCACAGAGGAGTGAATGTTTCTCACAAAGGAGTGAATGTTTCTCGCTGGGGAGTGAATGTTCCTAACAGAGGAGTGAATGTTTCTCAGTGGGGAGCGAATGTTTCTCAGTGGGAAGCGATTGTTTCTCACTGCGGAGGGAATGTTTCTCACTGGGGAGTGAATGTTTCTCACTGGGGAGTGAATGTTTCTCACTGGGGAGTGAAGGTTTCTCACTGGGGAGTGAAGGTTTCTCACTGCGGAGTGAAGGTTTCCCACTGGGGAGTGAAGGTTTCTCACTGCGGAGTGAATGTTTCTCACTGGGAAGTGAATGTTTCTCACTGGGGAGTGAATGTTTCTCACTGGGGAGTGAATGTTTCTCACTGGGGAGTGAATGTTTCTTATTGAGTTCTGAATGTTTCTCACTGGGGAGTGAATGTTTCTCATTGGGCAGTGAATGTTTCTCGCTGGGGAGCGAATGTTTCTCAGTGGGGAGTGAATGTTTCTCACGGGAGGGAATGTTTCTCACTGTGGAGTGAATGTTTCCCAATGTGGAGTGAATGTTTCTCACTGGGGAGTGACTGTTTCTCACTGGGGAGTGAATGTTTCTCAGTGGGGAGCGAATGCTTTTCAGTGGATTGCGGATGTTTCTCACTGGGGAGGGAGTTTTTCTCATTGGGGAGTGAATGTTTCTCACTGGAGAATGAATGTTTCTCACAAAGGAGTGAATGTTTCTCATTGGGGAGCGAATGTTTCTCACTGGGGAGAGAATGTTTCTCATAGGGGAGGGAATGTTTCCCACTGGGGAGGGAATGTTTCTCTCAGGGGAGTAAATGTTTGTCACTGGAGAGTAAATGTTTCTCATTGGAGAGTGAATGTTTCTCATTGGGGAGTGCATGTTTTCATTGGGGAGTGAATGTTTCTCATTGGGGAGTGAATGTTTCTCATTGGGGAGTGACTGTTTCTCATTGGGGAGTGAATGGTTCTCGCTCGGGAGTGAAAGTTTCTCGCTGGGGAGTGAAAGTTTCTCAGAGGAGTGGATGTTTCTCAGTGGGGATCGAATGTTTCTCATTGGGGAGTTAATGTTTCTCATTGGGGAGTGAATGGTTCTCATTGGGGAGTGAATGTTTCTCACAGAGGAGTGAATGTTTCTCACTGGGGAGTTAAGTTTCTCATGGGGAGAGAATGTTTCTGACTGGGGAGTGAATGTTTCTCATTGAGGCGTGAATATTTCTCATTGGGGAGTGAATGTTTCTGCAGAGGATTGAATGATTCTCACTGGGGAGCGAATGTTTCTCATTGGGGAATGAATGTTTCTCACTGGGGAGTGAATGTTTCTCACTGGGGAGTGAATGTTTCTCACTGGGGAGTGAATGTTTCTCACTGCGGAGTGAATGTTTCTCACTGCGCAGCGAATGTTTCTCACGGCGGAGTGAATGTTTCTCACTGTGGAGTGAATGTTTCTCACTGTGGAGCGAACGTTTCTCACTGGGGAGTGAATGTTTATCATTGGGGAGTGAATCTTTATCATTGGGGAGTGAATGTTTCTCACCTGAGGAGTGAATGTTTCTCACTGGGGAGTTAAGTTTCTCTTGGGGAGAGAATGTTTCTGACTGGGGAGTGAATGTTTCTCATTGAGGCGTGAATATTTCTCATTGGGGAGTGAATGTTTCTACAGAGGATTGAATGATTCTCACTGTGGAGCGAATGTTTCTCATTGGGGAATGAATGTTTCTCATTGGGGAGTGAATGTTTCTCACTGGGGAGTGAATGTTTCCTAGTGGGGAGGCAATGTTTCTCACTGCGGAGTGAATGTTTATCACTGCGCAGCGAATGTTTCTCACGGCGGAGTGAATGTTTCTCACTGTGGAGTGAATGTTTCTCACTGTGGAGCGAATGTTTCTCACTGGGGAGTGAATGTTTATCATTGGGGAGTGAATCTTTATCATTGGGGAGTGAATGTTTCTCACCTGAGGAGTGAATGTTTCTCACTGGGGAGTTAAGTTTCTCATGGGGAGAGAATGTTTCTGACTGGGGAGTGAATGTTTCTCATTGAGGCGTGAATATTTCTCATTGGGGAGTGAATGTTTCTACAGAGGATTGAATGATTCTCACTGGGGAGCGAATGTTTCTCATTGGGGAATGAATGTTTCTCACTGGGGAGTGAATGTTTCTCACTGGGGAGTGAATGTTTCTCATTGGGGTGTGAAAGGATCTCACTGGGGAGTGAATGTTTCTCACAGAGGAGTGAAAGATTCTCACAGAGGAGTGTATGTTTCTCACAGAGGAGTGAATATTTCTCACTGGGGAGTGAGTGTTTCTCGCTGGGAAGTGACTGTTTCTCACTGGGGAGTGAATGTTTCACACTGGGGAGTGAATGTTTCTCACTGGGGAGCGAATGTTTATCACTGGGGAGCGAATGTTTCCTAGTGGGGAGGCAATGTTTCTCACTGCGGAGTGAATGTTTCTCACTGCGCAGCGAATGTTTCTGACGGCGGAGTGAATGTTTCTCACTGTGGAGTGAATGTTTCTCACTGTGGAGCGAATGTTTCTCACTGGGGAGTGAATGTTTATCATTGGGGAGTGAATCTTTATCATTGGGGAGTGAATGTTTCTGACCTGAGGAGTGAATGTTTCTCACTAGGGAGTTAAGTTTCTCATGGGGAGAGAATGTTTCTGACTGGGGAGTGAATGTTTCTCATTGAGGCATGAATATTTCTCATTGGGGAGTGAATGTTTCTACAGAGGATTGAATGATTCTCACTGGGGAGCGAATGTTTCTCATTGGGGAATGAATGTTTCTCACTGGGGAATGAATGTTTCCCACTGGGGAGTGAATGTTTCTCACTGGGGAGCGAATGTTTATCACTGGGGAGCGAATGTTTCCTAGTGGGGAGGCAATGTTTCTCACTGCGGAGTGAATGTTTCTCACTGCGCAGCGAATGTTTCTCACGGCGGAGTGAATGTTTCTCACTGTGGAGTGAATGTTTCTCACTGTGGAGTGAATGTTTCTCACTGGGGAGTGAATGTTTATCATTGGGGAGTGAATGTTTATCATTGGGGAGTGAATGTTTCTCACCTGAGGAGTGAATGTTTCTCACTGGGGAGTTAAGTTTCTCATGGGGAGAGAATGTTTCTGACTGGGGAGTGAATGTTTCTCATTGAGGCGTGAATATTTCTCATTGGGGAGTGAATGTTTCTACAGAGGATTGAATGATTCTCACTGGGGAGCGAATGTTTCTCATTGGGGAATGAATGTTTCTCACTGGGGAGTGAATGTTTCTCACTGCGGAGTGAATGTTTCTCACTGGGGAGTGAATGTTTCCCACTGGGGAGTGAATGTTTCTCTTTGGGGAGTGAATGTTTCTCACTGGGGAGTGAAGGTTTCTCGCTGGGGAGTGAAAGTTTCTCAGAGGAGTGGATGTTTCTCAGTTGGGATCGAATGTTTCTCATTGGGGAGTGAATGTTTCTCATTGGGGAGTGAATGGTTCTCACAGAGGAGTGAATGTTTCTCACAGAGGAGTGAATGTTTCTCACAGGAGTGAATGTTACTCACAGAGGAGTGAATGTTTATCACAGAGGAGTGAATGTTTCTCACAGAGGAGTGAATGTTTCTCACAGAGGAGTGAATGTTTCTCACAGAGGAGTGAATGTTTCTCACAAAGGAGTGAATGTTTCTCGCTGGGGAGTGAATGTTCCTAACAGAGGAGTGAATGTTTCTCAGTGGGGAGCGAATGTTTCTCAGTGGGAAGCGATTGTTTCTCACTGCGGAGGGAATGTTTCTCACTGGGGAGTGAATGTTTCTCACTGGGGAGTGAATGTTTCTCACTGGGGAGTGAAGGTTTCTCACTGGGGAGTGAAGGTTTCTCACTGCGGAGTGAAGGTTTCTCACTGGGGAGTGAAGGTTTCTCACTGCGGAGTGAATGTTTCTCACTGGGGAGTGAATGTTTCTCACTGGGAAGTGAATGTTTCTCACTGGGGAGTGAATGTTTCTCACTGGGGAGTGAATGTTTCTTATTGAGTTCTGAATGTTTCTCACTGGGGAGTGAATGTTTCTCATTGGGCAGTGAATGTTTCTCGCTGGGGAGCGATTGTTTCTCAGTGGGGAGTGAATGTTTCTCACGGGAGGGAATGTTTCTCACTGTGGAGTGAATGTTTCCCACTGTGGAGTGAATGTTTCTCACTGGGGAGTGACTGTTTCTCACTGGGGAGTGAATGTTTCTCAGTGGGGAGCGAATGCTTTTCAGTGGATTGCGGATGTTTCTCACTGGGGAGGGAATTTTTCTCATTGGGGAGTGAATGTTTCTCACTGGAGAATGAATGTTTCTCACAAAGGAGTGAATGTTTCTCATTGGGGAGCGAATGTTTCTCACTGGGGAGAGAATGTTTCTCATAGGGGAGGGAATGTTTCCCACTGGGGAGGGAATGTTTCACTCAGGGGAGTAAATGTTTGTCACTGGAGAGTAAATTTTTCTCATTGGAGAGTGAATGTTTCTCATTGGGGAGTGAATGTTTTCATTGGGGAGTGAATCTTTCTCATTGGGGAGTGAATGTTTCTCATTGGGGAGTGAATGTTTCTCATTGGGGAGTGAATGTTTCTCATTGGGGAGTGAATTGGTTCTCGCTCGGGAGTGAAAGTTTCTCGCTGGGGAGTGAAAGTTTCTCAGAGGAGTGGATGTTTCTCAGTGGGGATCGAATGTTTCTCATTGGGGAGTTAATGTTTCTCATTGGGGAGTGAATGGTTCTCATTGGGGAGTGAATGTTTCTCACAGAGGAGTGAATGTTTCTCACTGGGGAGTTAAGTTTCTCATGGGGAGAGAATGTTTCTGACTGGGGAGTGAATGTTTCTCATTGAGGCGTGAATATTTCTCATTGGGGAGTGAATGTTTCTACAGAGGATTGAATGATTCTCACTGGGGAGCGAATGTTTCTCATTGGGGAATGAATGTTTCTCACTGGGGAGTGAATGTTTCTCACTGGGGAGTGAATGTTTCTCACTGCGGAGTGAATGTTTCTCACTGCGCAGCGAATGTTTCTCACGGCGGAGTGAATGTTTCTCACTGTGGAGTGAATGTTTCTCACTGTGGAGCGAATGTTTCTCACTGGGGAGTGAATGTTTATCATTGGGGAGTGAATCTTTATCATTGGGGAGTGAATGTTTCTCACCTGAGGAGTGAATGTTTCTCATTGAGGCGTGAATATTTCTCATTGGGGAGTGAATGTTTCTACAGAGGATTGAATGATTCTCACTGGGGAGCGAATGTTTCTCATTGGGGAATGAATGTTTCTCACTGGGGAGTGAATGTTTCTCACTGGGGAGTGAATGTTTCTCACTGGGGAGTGAATGTTTCCCACTGGGGAGTGAATGTTTCTCACTGTGGAGTGAATGTTTATCACAGAGGAGTGAATGTTTCTCACAGAGGAGTGAATGTTTCTCACAGAGGAGTGAATGTTTCTCACAGAGGAGTGAATGTTTCTCACAGAGGAGTGAATGTTTCTCACTGTGAAGAGAATGTTTATCACTGGGGAGAAAATGTTTCTCTCTGGGGAGTGAATCTTTCTCACTGGGGATTGAAAGTTTCTCATTTAGTAGTGAATGTTTCTCACTGGTGAGTGAGTGGTTCTCACTGGGGAGTGAATGTTTCTCATTGGGGAGTGAATGTTTCACACTGGGGAGTGAATGTTTCACACTGGGGAGCGAATGTTTCACACTGGGGAGCGAATGTTTCTCAGTGGGGAGGCAATGTTTCTCACTGCGCAGCGAATGTTTCTCACAGCGGAGTGAATGTTTCTCACTGTGGAGTGAATGTTTCTTACTGTGGAGCGAATGTTTCTCACTGGGGAGTGAATGTTTATCATTGGGGAGTGAATCTTTATCATTGGGGAGTGAATGTTTCTCACCTGAGGAGTGAATGTTTCTCACTGGGGAGTTAAGTTTCTCATGGGGAGAGAATGTTTATCACAGAGGAGTGAATGTTTCTCACAGAGGAGTGAATGTTTCTCACAGAGGAGTGAATGTTTCTCACAGAGGAGTGAATGTTTCTCACAGAGGAGTGAATGTTTCTCTCTGGGGAGTGAATCTTTCTCACTGGGGAATGAAAGTTTCTCATTTAGTAGTGAATGTTTCTCACTGGGGAGCGAATGTTTCTCAGTGGGGAGTGAATGTTTCTCACTGCGGAGTGAATGTTTCTCACTGCGCAGCGAATGTTTCTCACTGCGCAGCGAATGTTTCTCACAGCGGAGTGAATGTTTCTCACTGTGGAGCGAATGGTTCTCACTGGGGAGTGAATGTTTATCATTGGGGAGTGAATCTTTATCATTGGGGAGTGAATGTTTCTCACCTGAGGAGTGAATGTTTCTCACTGGGGAGTTAAGTTTCTCATGGGGAGAGAATGTTTCTGACTGGGGAGTGAATGTTTCTCATTGAGGCGTGAATATTTCTCATTGGGGAGTGAATGTTTCTACAGAGGATTGAATGATTCTCACTGGGGAGCGAATGTTTCTCATTGGGGAATGAATGTTTCTCACTGGGGAGTGAATGTTTCTCACTGGGGAGTGAATGTTTCTCACTGGGGAGTGAATGTTTCCCACAGGGGAGTGAATGTTTCTCACTGGGGAGCGAATGTTTATCACTGGGGAGCGAATATTTCCTAGTGGGGAGGCAATGTTTCTCACTGCGGAGTGAATGTTTCTCACTGCGCAGCGAATGTTTCTCACGGCGGAGTGAATGTTTCTCACTGTGGAGCGAATGTTTCTCACTGGGGAGTGAATGTTTCTCACCTGAGGAGTGAATGTTTCTCACTGGGGAGTGAATGTTTATCATTGGGGAGTGAATGTTTCTCACTGGGGAGTGAATGTTTCTCACTGGGGAACGAATGTTTCTCATTGGGGAGTGAATGTTTCTCATTGGGGAGTGAAAGGATCTCACTGGGGAGTGAATGTTTCTCACAGAGGAGTGAAAGATTCTCACAGAGGAGTGAATGTTTCACACTGGGGAGTGAATGTTTCCCACTGGGGAGTGAATGTTTCCCACTGGGGAGCGAATGTTTATCACTGGGGAGCGAATGTTTCCTAGTGGGGAGGCAATGTTTCTCACTGCGGAGTGAATGTTTCTCACTGCGCAGCGAATGTTTCTCACGGCAGAGTGAATGTTTCTCACTGTGTAGTGAATGTTTCTCACTGTGGAGCGAATGTTTCTCACTGGGGAGTGAATGTTTATCATTGGGGAGTGAATCTTTATCATTGGGGAGTGAATGTTTCTCACCTGAGGAGTGAATGTTTCTCACTGGGGAGTTAAGTTTCTCATGGGGAGAGAATGTTTCTGACTGGGGAGTGAATGTTTCTCATTGAGGCGTGAATATTTCTCATTGGGGAGTGAATGTTTCTACAGAGGATTGAATGATTCTCACTGGGGAGCGAATGTTTCTCATTGGGGAATGAATGTTTCTCACTGGGGAGTGAATGTTTCTCACTGGGGAGTGAATGTTTCTCACTGGGGAGTGAATGTTTCCCACTGGGGAGTGAATGTTTCTCTTTGGGGAGTGAATGTTTCTCACTGGGGAGTGAAGGTTTCTCGCTGGGGAGTGAAAGTTTCTCAGAGGAGTGGATGTTTCTCAGTTGGGATCGAATGTTTCTCATTGGGGAGTGAATGTTTCTCATTGGGGAGTGAATGGTTCTCACAGAGGAGTGAATGTTTCTCACAGAGGAGTGAATGTTTCTCACAGGAGTGAATGTTACTCACAGAGGAGTGAATGTTTATCACAGAGGAGTGAATGTTTCTCACAGAGGAGTGAATGTTTCTCACAGAGGAGTGAATGTTTCTCACAGAGGAGTGAATGTTTCTCACAAAGGAGTGAATGTTTCTCACAAAGGAGTGAATGTTCCTAACAGAGGAGTGAATGTTTCTCAGTGGGGAGCGAATGTTTCTCAGTGGGAAGCGATTGTTGCTCACTGCGGAGGGAATGTTTCTCACTGGGGAGTGAATGTTTCTCACAGAGGAGTGAATGTTTCTCACAGAGGAGTGAATGTTTCTCACAAAGGAGTGAATGTTTCTCGCTGGGGAGTGAATGTTCCTAACAGAGGAGTGAATGTTTCTCAGTGGGGAGCGAATGTTTCTCAGTGGGAAGCGATTGTTTCTCACTGCGGAGGGAATGTTTCTCACTGGGGAGTGAATGTTTCTCACTGGGGAGTGAAGGTTTCTCACTGGGGAGTGAAGGTTTCTCACTGCGGAGTGAAGGTTTCTCACTGGGGAGTGAAGGTTTCTCACTGCGGAGTGAATGTTTCTCACTGGGGAGTGAATGTTTCTCACTGGGAAGTGAATGTTTCTCACTGGGGAGTGAATGTTTCTCACTGGGGAGTGAATGTTTCTCATTGAGTTCTGAATGTTTCTCACTGGGGAGTGAATGTTTCTCATGGGCAGTGAATGTTTCTCGCTGGGGAGCGAATGTTTCTCAGTGGGGAGTGAATGTTTCTCACGGGAGGGAATGTTTCTCACTGTGGAGTGAATGTTTCCCACTGTGGAGTGAATGTTTCTCACTGAGGAGTGACTGTTTCTCACTGGGGAGTGAATGTTTCTCAGTGGGGAGCGAATGCTTTTCAGTGGATTGCGGATGTTTCTCACTGGGGAGGGAATTTTTCTCATTGGGGAGTGATTGTTTCTCACTGGAGAATGAATGTTTCTCACAAAGGAGTGAATGTTTCTCATTGGGGAGCGAATGTTTCTCACTGGGGAGAGAATGTTTCTCATAGGGGAGGGAATGTTTCTCACTGGGGAGGGAATGTTTCTCTCAGGGGAGTAAATGTTTGTCACTGGAGAGTAAATTTTTCTCATTGGGGAATGAATGTTTCTCACTGGGGAGTGAATGTTTCTCACTGGGGAGTGAATGTTTCTCACTGCGGAGTGAATGTTTCTCACTGCGCAGCGAATGTTTCTCACGGCGGAGTGAATGTTTCTCACTGTGGAGTGAATGTTTCTCACTGTGGAGCGAATGTTTCTCACTGGGGAGTGAATGTTTATCATTGGGGAGTGAATCTTGATCATTGGGGAGTGAATGTTTCTCACCTGAGGAGTGAATGTTTCTCACTGGGGAGTTAAGTTTCTCATGGGGAGAGAATGTTTCTGACTGGGGAGTGAATGTTTCTCATTGAGGCGTGAATATTTCTCATTGGGGAGTGAATGTCTCTACAGAGGATTGAATGATTCTCACTGGGGAGCGAATGTTTCTCATTGGGGAATTAATGTTTCTCACTGGGGAGTGAATGTTTCTCACTGGGGAGTGAATGTTTCTCACTGGGGAGTGAATGTTTCCCACTGGGGAGTGAATGTTTCTCACTGTGGAGTGAATGTTTATCACAGAGGAGTGAATGTTTCTCACAGAGGAGTGAATGTTTCTCACAGAGGAGTGAATGTTTCTCACAGAGGAGTGAATGTTTCTCACTGTGAAGAGAATGTTTATCACTGTGAAGAGAATGTTTATCACTGGGGAGGGAATGTTTCTCTCTGGGGAGTGAATCTTTCTCACTGGGGATTGAAAGTTTCTCATTTAGTAGTGAATGTTTCTCACTGGTGAGTGAGTGGTTCTCACTGGGGAGTGAATGTTTCTCATTGGGGAGTGAATGTTTCACACTGGGGAGTGAATGTTTCACACTGGGGAGGGAATGTTTCTCACTGTGGAGCGAATGTTTCTCACTGGGGAGTGAATGTTTATCATTGGGGAGTGAATCTTTATCATTGGGGAGTGAATGTTTCTGACCTGAGGAGTGAATGTTTCTCACTAGGGAGTTAAGTTTCTCATGGGGAGAGAATGTTTCTGACTGGGGAGTGAATGTTTCTCATTGAGGCATGAATATTTCTCATTGGGGAGTGAATGTTTCTACAGAGGATTGAATGATTCTCACTGGGGAGCGAATGTTTCTCATTGGGGAATGAATGTTTCTCACTGGGGAATGAATGTTTCCCACTGGGGAGTGAATGTTTCTCACTGGGGAGCGAATGTTTCTCACTGGGGAGCGAATGTTTCCTAGTGGGGAGGCAATGTTTCTCACTGCGGAGTGAATGTTTCTCACTGCGCAGCGAATGTTTCTCACGGCGGAGTGAATGTTTCTCACTGTGGAGTGAATGTTTCTCACTGTGGAGCGAATGTTTCTCACTGGGGAGTGAATGTTTATCATTGGGGAGTGAATCTTTATCATTGGGGAGTGAATGTTTCTCACCTGAGGAGTGAATGTTTCTCACTGGGGAGTTAAGTTTCTCATGGGGAGAGAATGTTTTTGACTGGGGAGTGAATGTTTCTCATTGAGGCGTGAATATTTCTCATTGGGGAGTGAATGTTTCTACAGAGGATTGAATGATTCTCACTGGGGAGCGAATGTTTCTCATTGGGGAATGAATGTTTCTCACTGGGGAGTGAATGTTTCTCACTGGGGAGTGAATGTTTCTCACTGCGGAGTGAATGTTTCTCACTGCGCAGCGAATGTTTCTCACGGCGGAGTGAATGTTTCTCACTGTGGAGTGAATGTTTCTCACTGTGGAGCGAATGTTTCTCACTGGGGAGTGAATGTTTATCATTGGGGAGTGAATCTTTATCATTGGGGAGTGAATGTTTCTCACCTGAGGAGTGAATGTTTCTCACTGGGGAGTTAAGTTTCTCATGGGGAGAGAATGCTTCTGACTGGGGAGTGAATGTTTCTCATTGAGGCGTGAATATTTCTCATTGGGGAGTGAATGTTTCTACAGAGGATTGAATGATTCTCATTGGGGAATGAATGTTTCTCACTGGGGAGTGAATGTTTCTCACTGGGGAGTGAATGTTTCTCACTGGGGAGTGAATGTTTCCCACTGGGGAGTGAATGTTTCTCACTGTGGAGTGAATGTTTATCACAGAGAGGTGAATGTTTCTCACAGAGGAGTGAATGTTTCTCACAGAGGAGTGAATGTTTCTCACAGAGGAGTGAATGTTTCTCACAGAGGAGTGAATGTTTCTCACTGTGAAGAGAATGTTTATCACTGGGGAGGGAATGTTTCTCTCTGGGGAGTGAATCTTTCTCACTGGGGATTGAAAGTTTCTCATTTAGTAGTGAATGTTTCTCACTGGGGAGTGAGTGGTTCTCACTGGGGAGTGAATGTTTCTCATTGGGGAGTGAATGTTTCACACTGGGGAGTGAATGTTTCACACTGGGGAGCGAATGTTACTCACTGGGGAGCGAATGTTTCTCACTGTGGAGCGAATGTTTCTCACTGGGGAGTGAATGTTTATCATTGGGGAGTGAATCTTTATCATTGGGGAGTGAATGTTTCTCACCTGAGGAGTGAATGTTTCTCACTGGGGAGTTAAGTTTCTCATGGGGAGAGAATGTTTCTGACTGGGGAGTGAATGTTTCTCATTGAGGCGTGAATATTTCTCATTGGGGAGTGAATGTTTCTACAGAGGATTGAATGATTCTCACTGGGGAGCGAATGTTTCTCATTGGGGAATGAATGTTTCTCACTGGGGAGTGAATGTTTCTCACTGGGGAGTGAATGTTTCTCACTGGGGAGTGAATGTTTCCCACTGGGGAGTGAATGTTTCTCACTGGGGAGCGAATGGTTATCACTGGGGAGCGAATGTTTCCTAGTGGGGAGGCAATGTTTCTCACTGCGGAGTGAATGTTTCTCACTGCGCAGCGAATGTTTCTCACGGCGGAGTGAATGTTTCTCACTGTGGAGTGAATGTTTCTCACTGTGGAGCGAATGTTTCTCACTGGGGAGTGAATGTTTATCATTGGGGAGTGAATCTTTATCATTGGGGAGTGAATGTTTCTCACCTGAGGAGTGAATGTTTCTCACTGGGGAGTTAAGTTTCTCATGGGGAGAGAATGTTTCTGACTGGGGAGTGAATGTTTCTCATTGAGGCGTGAATATTTCTCATTGGGGAGTGAATGTTTCTACAGAGGATTGAATGATTCTCACTGGGGAGCGAATGTTTCTCATTGGGGAATGAATGTTTCTCACTGGGGAGTGAATGTTTCTCACTGGGGAGTGAATGTTTCTCACTGGGGAGTGAATGTTTCCCACTGGGGAGTGAATGTTTCTCTTTGGGGAGTGAATGTTTCTTACTGGGGAGTGAAGGTTTCTCGCTGGGGAGTGAATGGTTCTCACAGAGGAGTGAATGTTTCTCACAGAGGAGTGAATGTTTCTCACAGGAGGGAATGTTACTCACAGAGGAGTGAATGTTTATCACAGAGGAGTGAATGTTTCTCAGTTGGGATTGAATGTTTCTCATTGGGGAGTGAATGTTTCTCATTGGGGAGTGAATGGTTCTCACAGAGGAGTGAATGTTTCTCACAGAGGAGTGAATGTTTCTCACAGGAGTGAATGTTACTCACAGAGGAGTGAATGTTTCTCAGTGGGAAGCGATTGTTTCTCACTGCGGAGGGAATGTTTCTCACTGGGGAGTGAATATTTCTCACTGGGGAGTTAAGTTTCTCATGGGGAGAGAATGTTTCTGACTGGGGAGTGAATGTTTCTCATTGAGGCGTGAATATTTCTCATTGGGGAGTGAATGTTTCTACAGAGGATTGAATGATTCTCACTGGGGAACGAATGTTTCTCATTGGGGAATGAAAGTTTCTCACTGGGGAGTGAATGTTTCTCACTGGGGAGTGAATGTTTCTCACTGGGGAGTGAATGTTTCCCACTGGGGAGTGAATGTTTCTCACTGTGGAGTGAATGTTTATCACAGAGGAGTGAATGTTTCTCACAGAGGAGTGAATGTTTCTCACAGAGGAGTGAATGTTTCTCACAGAGGAGTGAATGTTTCTCACAGAGGAGTGAATGTTTCTCACTGTGAAGAGAATGTTTATCACTGGGGAGGGAATGTTTCTCATTGGGGAATGAATGTTTCTCACTGGGGAGTGAATGTTTCTCATTTAGTAGTGAATGTTTCTCACTGGGGAGTGAGTGGTTCTCACTGGGGAGTGAATGTTTCTCATTGGTGGAGTGAATGTTTCACACTGGGGAGTGAATGTTTAACACTGGGGAGCGAATGTTTATCATTGGGGAGTGAATGTTTCTCACCTGAGGAGTGAATGTTTCTCACTGGGGAGTTAAGTTTCTCACGGGGAGAGAATGTTTCTGACTGGGGAGTGAATGTTTCTCATTGAGGCGTGAATATTTCTCATTGGGGAGTGAATGTTTCTACAGAGGATTGAATGATTCTCACTGGGGAGCGAATGTTTCTCATTGGGGAATGAATGTTTCTCACGGGGGAGTGAATGTTTCTCACTGGGGAGTGAATGTTTCCCACTGGGGAGTGAATGTTTCTCACTGGGGAGCGAATGTTTATCACTGGGGAGCGAATGTTTCTCACGGCGGAGTGAATGTTTCTCACTGTGGAGTGAATGTTTCTCACTGTGGAGCGAATGTTTCTCACTGGGGAGTGAATGTTTATCATTGGGGAGTGAATCTTTATCATTGGGGAGTGAATGTTTCTCACCTGAGGAGTGAATGTTTCTCACTGGGGAGTTAAGTTTCTCATGGGGAGAGAATGTTTCTGACTGGGGAGTGAATGTTTCTCATTGAGGCGTGAATATTTCTCATTGGGGAGTGAATGTTTCTACAGAGGATTGAATGATTCTCACTGGGGAGCGAATGTTTCTCATTGGGGAATGAATGTTTCTCACTGGGGAGTGAATGTTTCTCACTGGGGAGTGAATGTTTCTCACTGGGGAGTGAATGTTTCTCACTGGGGAGTGAATGTTTCCCACTGGGGAGTGAATGTTTCCCACTGGGGAGTGAATGTTTCTCTTTGGGGAGTGAAGGTTTCTCGCTGGGGAGTGAAAGTTTCTCAGAGGAGTGGATGTTTCTCAGTTGGGATCGAATGTTTCTCATTGGGGAGTGAATGTTTCTCATTGGGGAGTGAATGGTTCTCACAGAGGAGTGAATGTTTCTCACAGAGGAGTGAATGTTTCTCACAGGAGTGAATGTTACTCACAGAGGAGTGAATGTTTATCACAGAGGAGTGAATGTTTCTCACAGAGGAGTGAATGTTTCTCACAGAGGAGTGAATGTTTCTCACAAAGGAGTGAATGTTTCTCGCTGGGGAGTGAATGTTCCTCACAGAGGAGTGAATGTTTCTCAGTGGGGAGCGAATGTTTCTCAGTGGGAAGTGATTGTTTCTCACTGCGGAGGGAATGTTTCTCACTGGGGAGTGAATGTTTCTCACTGGGGAGTGAATGTTTCTCACTGGGGAGTGAAGGTTTCTCACTGGGGAGTGAAGGTTTCTCACTGCGGAGTGAAGGTTTCTCACTGGGGAGTGAAGGTTTCTCACTGCGGAGTGAATGTTTCTCACTGGGGAGTGAATGTTTCTCACTGGGAAGTGAATGTTTCTCACTGGGGAGTGAATCTTTCTCACTGGGGATTGAAAGTTTCTCATTTAGTAGTGAATGTTTCTCACTGGTGAGTGAGTGGTTCTCACTGGGGAGTGAATGTTTCTCATTGGGGAGTGAATGTTTCACACTGGGGAGTGAATGTTTCACACTGGGGAGCGAATGTTTCACACTGGGGAGCGAATGTTTCTCAGTGGGGAGGCAATGTTTCTCACTGGGGAGTGAATGTTTCTCACTGGGGAGTGAATGTTTCTCACTGGGGAGTGAATGTTTCTCACTGGGGAGTGAATGTTTCCCACTGGGGAGTGAATGTTTCTCACTGCGGAGTGAATGTTTCCCACTGGGGAGTGAATGTTTCTCACTGCGGAGTGAATGTTTCTCACTGGGGAGCGAATGTTTCTCACTGGGGAGTGAATGTTTCTCACTGGGGAGTGAATGTTTCCCACTGGGGAGTGAATGTTTCTCACTGCGGAGTGAATGTTTCCCACTGGGGAGTGAATGGTTCTCACTGCGGAGTGAATGTTTCTCAGTGGGGAGTGAATGTTTCTCATGTGCAGTGAATGTTTCACACTGGGGAGCGAATGTTTCTCACTGGGGAGTGAATGTTTCCCACTGGGGAGTGAATGTTTCTCACTGCGGAGTGAATGTTTCTCACTGCGCAGCGAATGTTTCTCACGGCGGAGTGAATGTTTCTCACTGTGGAGTGAATGTTTCTCACTGTGGAGCGAATGTTTCTCACTGGGGAGTGAATGTTTATCATTGGGGAGTGAATCTTTATCATTGGGGAGTGAATGTTTCTCACCTGAGGAGTGAATGTTTCTCACTGGGGAGTTAAGTTTCTCATGGGGAGAGAATGTTTCTGACTGGGGAGTGAATGTTTCTCATTGAGGCGTGAATATTTCTCATTGGGGAGTGAATGTTTCTACAGAGGATTGAATGATTCTCACTGGGGAGCGAATGTTTCTCATTGGGGAATGAATGTTTCTCACTGGGGAGTGAATGTTTCTCACTGGGGAGTGAATGTTTCTCACTGGGGAGTGAAAGGATCTCACTGGGGAGTGAATGTTTCTCACAGAGGAGTGAAAGATTCTCACAGAGGAGTGTATGTTTCTCAGTGGGGAGCGAATGTTTCTCAGTGGGAAGTGATTGTTTCTCACTGCGGAGGGAATGTTTCTCACTGGGGAGTGAATGTTTCTCACTGGGGAGTGAATGTTTCTCACTGGGGAGTGAAGGTTTCTCACTGGGGAGTGAAGGTTTCTCACTGCGGAGTGAAGGTTTCTCACTGGGGAGTGAATGTTTCTCACTGGGGAGTGAAGGTTTCTCACTGGGGAGTGAAGGTTTCTCACTGCGGAGTGAAGGTTTCTCACTGGGGAGTGAAGGTTTCTCACTGCGGAGTGAATGTTTCTCACTGGGGAGTGAATGTTTCTCACTGGGAAGTGAATGTTTCTCACTGGGGAGTGAATCTTTCTCACTGGGGATTGAAAGTTTCTCATTTAGTAGTGAATGTTTCTCAGTGGTGAGTGAGTGGTTCTCACTGGGGAGTGAATGTTTCTCATTGGGGAGTGAATGTTTCACACTGGGGAGTGAATGTTTCACACTGGGGAGCGAATGTTTCACACTGGGGAGCGAATGTTTCTCAGTGGGGAGGCAATGTTTCTCACTGGGGAGTGAATGTTTCTCACTGGGGAGTGAATGTTTCTCACTGGGGAGTGAATGTTTCCCACTGGGGAGTGAATGTTTCTCACTGCGGAGTGAATGTTTCCCACTGGGGAGTGAATGTTTCTCACTGCGGAGTGAATGTTTCTCACTGGGGAGCGAATGTTTCTCACTGGGGAGTGAATGTTTCTCACTGGGGAGTGAATGTTTCCCACTGGGGAGTGAATGTTTCTCACTGCGGAGTGAATGTTTCCCACTGGGGAGTGAATGGTTCTCACTGCGGAGTGAATGTTTCTCAGTGGGGAGTGAATGTTTCTCATGTGCAGTGAATGTTTCACACTGGGGAGCGAATGTTTCTCACTGGGGAGTGAATGTTTCCCACTGGGGAGTGAATGTTTCTCACTGCGGAGTGAATGTTTCTCACTGCGCAGCGAATGTTTCTCACGGCGGAGTGAATGTTTCTCACTGTGGAGTGAATGTTTCTCACTGTGGAGCGAATGTTTCTCACTGGGGAGTGAATGTTTATCATTGGGGAGTGAATCTTTATCATTGGGGAGTGAATGTTTCTCACCTGAGGAGTGAATGTTTCTCACTGGGGAGTTAAGTTTCTCATGGGGAGAGAATGTTTCTGACTGGGGAGTGAATGTTTCTCATTGAGGCGTGAATATTTCTCATTGGGGAGTGAATGTTTCTACAGAGGATTGAATGATTCTCACTGGGGAGCGAATGTTTCTCATTGGGGAATGAATGTTTCTCACTGGGGAGTGAATGTTTCTCACTGGGGAGTGAATGTTTCTCACTGGGGAGTGAATGTTTCTCACTGGGGAGCGAATGTTTCTCACTGTGGAGTGAATGTTTCTCAGTGGGGAGGCAATGTTTCTCACTGCGGAGTGAATGTTTCTCACTGCGCAGTGAATGTTTCTCACAGCGGAGTGAATGTTTCTCACTGTGGAGTGAATGTTTCTTACTGTGGAGCGAATGTTTCTCACTGGGGAGTGAATGTTTATCATTGGGGAGTGAATCTTTATCATTGGGGAGTGAATGTTTCTCACCTGAGGAGTGAATGTTTCTCACTGGGGAGTGAATGTTTCTGACTGGGGAGTGAATGTTTCTCATTGAGGCGTGAATATTTCTCATTGGGGAGTGAATGTTTCTACAGAGGATTGAATGATTCTCACTGGGGAGCGAATGTTTCTCATTGGGGAATGAATGTTTCTCACTGGGGAGTGAATGTTTCTCACTGGGGAGTGAATGTTTCTCATTGGGGTGTGAAAGGATCTCACTGGGGAGTGAATGTTTCTCACAGAGGAGTGAAAGATTCTCACAGAGGAGTGTATGTTTCTCACAGAGGAGTGAATATTTCTCACTGGGGAGTGAGTGTTTCTCGCTGGGAAGTGACTGTTTCTCACTGGGGAGTGAATGTTTCTCATTGGGGAGTGAATGTTTCACACTGGGGAGTGAATGTTTCTCACTGGGGAGCGAATGTTTATCACTGGGGAGCGAATGTTTCCTAGTGGGGAGGCAATGTTTCTCACTGCGGAGTGAATGTTTCTCACTGCGCAGCGAATGTTTCTGACGGCGGAGTGAATGTTTCTCACTGTGGAGTGAATGTTTCTCACTGTGGAGCGAATGTTTCTCACTGGGGAGTGAATGTTTATCATTGGGGAGTGAATCTTTATCATTGGGGAGTGAATGTTTCTGACCTGAGGAGTGAATGTTTCTCACTAGGGAGTTAAGTTTCTCATGGGGAGAGAATGTTTCTGACTGGGGAGTGAATGTTTCTCATTGAGGCATGAATATTTCTCATTGGGGAGTGAATGTTTCTACAGAGGATTGAATGATTCTCACTGGGGAGCGAATGTTTCTCATTGGGGAATGAATGTTTCTCACTGGGGAATGAATGTTTCCCACTGGGGAGTGAATGTTTCTCACTGGGGAGCGAATGTTTATCACTGGGGAGCGAATGTTTCCTAGTGGGGAGGCAATGTTTCTCACTGCGGAGTGAATGTTTCTCACTGCGCAGCGAATGTTTCTCACGGCGGAGTGAATGTTTCTCACTGTGGAGTGAATGTTTCTCACTGTGGAGTGAATGTTTCTCACTGGGGAGTGAATGTTTATCATTGGGGAGTGAATCTTTATCATTGGGGAGTGAATGTTTCTCACCTGAGGAGTGAATGTTTCTCACTAGGGAGTTAAGTTTCTCATGGGGAGAGAATGTTTCTGACTGGGGAGTGAATGTTTCTCATTGAGGCGTGAATATTTCTCATTGGGGAGTGAATGTTTCTACAGAGGATTGAATGATTCTCACTGGGGAGCGAATGTTTCTCATTGGGGAATGAATGTTTCTCACTGGGGAGTGAATGTTTCTCACTGCGGAGTGAATGTTTCTCACTGGGGAGTGAATGTTTCCCACTGGGGAGTGAATGTTTCTCTTTGGGGAGTGAATGTTTCTCACTGGGGAGTGAAGGTTTCTCGCTGGGGAGTGAAAGTTTCTCAGAGGAGTGGATGTTTCTCAGTTGGGATCGAATGTTTCTCATTGGGGAGTGAATGTTTCTCATTGGGGAGTGAATGGTTCTCACAGAGGAGTGAATGTTTCTCACAGAGGAGTGAATGTTTCTCACAGGAGTGAATGTTACTCACAGAGGAGTGAATGTTTATCACAGAGGAGTGAATGTTTCTCACAGAGGAGTGAATGTTTCTCACAGAGGAGTGAATGTTTCTCACAGAGGAGTGAATGTTTCTCACAAAGGAGTGAATGTTTCTCGCTGGGGAGTGAATGTTCCTAACAGAGGAGTGAATGTTTCTCAGTGGGGAGCGAATGTTTCTCAGTGGGAAGCGATTGTTTCTCACTGCGGAGGGAATGTTTCTCACTGGGGAGTGAATGTTTCTCACTGGGGAGTGAATGTTTCTCACTGGGGAGTGAAGGTTTCTCACTGGGGAGTGAAGGTTTCTCACTGCGGAGTGAAGGTTTCTCACTGGGGAGTGAAGGTTTCTCACTGCGGAGTGAATGTTTCTCACTGGGGAGTGAATGTTTCTCACTGGGAAGTGAATGTTTCTCACTGGGGAGTGAATGTTTCTCACTGGGGAGTGAATGTTTCTTATTGAGTTCTGAATGTTTCTCACTGGGGAGTGAATGTTTCTCATTGGGCAGTGAATGTTTCTCGCTGGGGAGCGATTGTTTCTCAGTGGGGAGTGAATGTTTCTCACGGGAGGGAATGTTTCTCACTGTGGAGTGAATGTTTCCCACTGTGGAGTGAATGTTTCTCACTGGGGAGTGACTGTTTCTCACTGGGGAGTGAATGTTTCTCAGTGGGGAGCGAATGCTTTTCAGTGGATTGCGGATGTTTCTCACTGGGGAGGGAATTTTTCTCATTGGGGAGTGAATGTTTCTCACTGGAGAATGAATGTTTCTCACAAAGGAGTGAATGTTTCTCATTGGGGAGCGAATGTTTCTCACTGGGGAGAGAATGTTTCTCATAGGGGAGGGAATGTTTCCCACTGGGGAGGGAATGTTTCACTCAGGGGAGTAAATGTTTGTCACTGGAGAGTAAATGTTTCTCATTGGAGAGTGAATGTTTCTCATTGGGGAGTGAATGTTTTCATTGGGGAGTGAATCTTTCTCATTGGGGAGTGAATGTTTCTCATTGGGGAGTGAATGTTTCTCATTGGGGAGTGAATGTTTCTCATTGGGGAGTGAATTGGTTCTCGCTCGGGAGTGAAAGTTTCTCGCTGGGGAGTGAAAGTTTCTCAGAGGAGTGGATGTTTCTCAGTGGGGATCGAATGTTTCTCATTGGGGAGTTAATGTTTCTCATTGGGGAGTGAATGGTTCTCATTGGGGAGTGAATGTTTCTCACAGAGGAGTGAATGTTTCTCACTGGGGAGTTAAGTTTCTCATGGGGAGAGAATGTTTCTGACTGGGGAGTGAATGTTTCTCATTGAGGCGTGAATATTTCTCATTGGGGAGTGAATGTTTCTACAGAGGATTGAATGATTCTCACTGGGGAGCGAATGTTTCTCATTGGGGAATGAATGTTTCTCACTGGGGAGTGAATGTTTCTCACTGGGGAGTGAATGTTTCTCACTGCGGAGTGAATGTTTCTCACTGCGCAGCGAATGTTTCTCACGGCGGAGTGAATGTTTCTCACTGTGGAGTGAATGTTTCTCACTGTGGAGCGAATGTTTCTCACTGGGGAGTGAATGTTTATCATTGGGGAGTGAATCTTTATCATTGGGGAGTGAATGTTTCTCACCTGAGGAGTGAATGTTTCTCATTGAGGCGTGAATATTTCTCATTGGGGAGTGAATGTTTCTACAGAGGATTGAATGATTCTCACTGGGGAGCGAATGTTTCTCATTGGGGAATGAATGTTTCTCACTGGGGAGTGAATGTTTCTCACTGGGGAGTGAATGTTTCTCACTGGGGAGTGAATGTTTCCCACTGGGGAGTGAATGTTTCTCACTGTGGAGTGAATGTTTATCACAGAGGAGTGAATGTTTCTCACAGAGGAGTGAATGTTTCTCACAGAGGAGTGAATGTTTCTCACAGAGGAGTGAATGTTTCTCACAGAGGAGTGAATGTTTCTCACTGTGAAGAGAATGTTTATCACTGGGGAGAAAATGTTTCTCTCTGGGGAGTGAATCTTTCTCACTGGGGATTGAAAGTTTCTCATTTAGTAGTGAATGTTTCTCACTGGTGAGTGAGTGGTTCTCACTGGGGAGTGAATGTTTCTCATTGGGGAGTGAATGTTTCACACTGGGGAGTGAATGTTTCACACTGGGGAGCGAATGTTTCACACTGGGGAGCGAATGTTTCTCAGTGGGGAGGCAATGTTTCTCACTGCGCAGCGAATGTTTCTCACAGCGGAGTGAATGTTTCTCACTGTGGAGTGAATGTTTCTTACTGTGGAGCGAATGTTTCTCACTGGGGAGTGAATGTTTATCATTGGGGAGTGAATCTTTATCATTGGGGAGTGAATGTTTCTCACCTGAGGAGTGAATGTTTCTCACTGGGGAGTTAAGTTTCTCATGGGGAGAGAATGTTTATCACAGAGGAGTGAATGTTTCTCACAGAGGAGTGAATGTTTCTCACAGAGGAGTGAATGTTTCTCACAGAGGAGTGAATGTTTCTCACAGAGGAGTGAATGTTTCTCACAGAGGAGTGAATGTTTCTCACTGTGAAGAGAATGTTTATCACTGGGGAGAAAATGTTTCTCTCTGGGGAGTGAATCTTTCTCACTGGGGAATGAAAGTTTCTCATTTAGTAGTGAATGTTTCTCACTGGTGAGTGAGTGGTTCTCACTGGGGAGCGAATGTTTCACACTGGGGAGCGAATGTTTCACACTGGGGAGCGAATGTTTCACACTGGGGAGCGAATGTTTCTCAGTGGGGAGGCAATGTTTCTCACTGTGGAGTGAATGTTTCTCAGTGGGGAGCGAATGTTTCTCAGTGGGGAGTGAATGTTTCTCACTGCGGAGTGAATGTTTCTCACTGCGCAGCGAATGTTTCTCACTGCGCAGCGAATGTTTCTCACAGCGGAGTGAATGTTTCTCACTGTGGAGCGAATGGTTCTCACTGGGGAGTGAATGTTTATCATTGGGGAGTGAATCTTTATCATTGGGGAGTGAATGTTTCTCACCTGAGGAGTGAATGTTTCTCACTGGGGAGTTAAGTTTCTCATGGGGAGAGAATGTTTCTGACTGGGGAGTGAATGTTTCTCATTGAGGCGTGAATATTTCTCATTGGGGAGTGAATGTTTCTACAGAGGATTGAATGATTCTCACTGGGGAGCGAATGTTTCTCATTGGGGAATGAATGTTTCTCACTGGGGAGTGAATGTTTCTCACTGGGGAGTGAATGTTTCTCACTGGGGAGTGAATGTTTCCCACAGGGGAGTGAATGTTTCTCACTGGGGAGCGAATGTTTATCACTGGGGAGCGAATATTTCCTAGTGGGGAGGCAATGTTTCTCACTGCGGAGTGAATGTTTCTCACTGCGCAGCGAATGTTTCTCACGGCGGAGTGAATGTTTCTCACTGTGGAGCGAATGTTTCTCACTGGGGAGTGAATGTTTATCATTGGGGAGTGAATGTTTCTCACCTGAGGAGTGAATGTTTCCACTGGGGAGTGAATGTTTATCATTGGGGAGTGAATCTTTATCATTGGGGAGTGAATGTTTCTCACAGAGGAGTGAATGTTTCTCACTGGGGAGTTAAGTTTCTCATGGGGAGAGAATGTTTCTGACTGGGGAGTGAATGTTTCTCATTGAGGCGTGAATATTTCTCATTGGGGAGTGAATGTTTCTACAGAGGATTGAATGATTCTCACTGGGGAGCGAATGTTTCTCATTGGGGAACGAATGTTTCTCACTGGGGAGTGAATGTTTCTCACTGGGGAGTGAATGTTTCTCATTGGGGAGTGAATGTTTCTCATTGGGGAACGAATGTTTCTCACTGGGGAGTGAATGTTTCTCACTGGGGAACGAATGTTTCTCATTGGGGAGTGAATGTTTCTCATTGGGGAGTGAAAGGATCTCACTGGGGAGTGAATGTTTCTCACAGAGGAGTGAAAGATTCTCACAGAGGAGTGAATGTTTCACACTGGGGAGTGAATGTTTCACACTGGGGAGCGAATGTTTCTCACTGGGGAGCGAATGTTTCTCAGTGGGGAGGCAATGTTTCTCACTGCGGAGTGAATGTTTCTTACTGCGCAGCGAATGTTTCTCACGGCGGAGTGAATGTTTCTCACTGTGGAGTGAATGTTTCTCACTGTGGAGCGAATGTTTCTCACTGGGGAGTGAATGTTTATCATTGGGGAGTGAATCTTTATCATTGGGGAGTGAATGTTTCTCACCTGAGGAGTGAATGTTTCTCACTGGGGAGTTAAGTTTCTCATGGGGAGAGAATGTTTCTGACTGGGGAGTGAATGTTTCTCATTGAGGCGTGAATATTTCTCATTGGGGAGTGAATGTTTCTACAGAGGATTGAATGATTCTCACTGGGGAGCGAATGTTTCTCATTGGGGAATGAATGTTTCTCACTGGGGAGTGAATGTTTCTCACTGGGGAGTGAATGTTTCTCACTGGGGAGTGAATGTTTCCCACTGGGGAGTGAATGTTTCCCACTGGGGAGTGAATGTTTCCCACTGGGGAGCGAATGTTTATCACTGGGGAGCGAATGTTTCCTAGTGGGGAGGCAATGTTTCTCACTGCGGAGTGAATGTTTCTCACTGCGCAGCGAATGTTTCTCACGGCAGAGTGAATGTTTCTCACTGTGTAGTGAATGTTTCTCACTGTGGAGCGAATGTTTCTCACTGGGGAGAGAATGTTTATCATTGGGGAGTGAATCTTTATCATTGGGGAGTGAATGTTTCTCACCTGAGGAGTGAATGTTTCTCACTGGGGAGTTAAGTTTCTCATGGGGAGAGAATGTTTCTGACTGGGGAGTGAATGTTTCTCATTGAGGCGTGAATATTTCTCATTGGGGAGTGAATGTTTCTACAGAGGATTGAATGATTCTCACTGTGGAGCGAATGTTTCTCATTGGGGAATGAATGTTTCTCACTGGGGAGTGAATGTTTCTCACTGGGGAGTGAATGTTTCTCACTGGGGAGTGAATGTTTCCCACTGGGGAGTGAATGTTTCTCTTTGGGGAGTGAATGTTTCTCACTGGGGAGTGAAGGTTTCTCGCTGGGGAGTGAAAGTTTCTCAGAGGAGTGGATGTTTCTCAGTTGGGATCGAATGTTTCTCATTGGGGAGTGAATGTTTCTCAGTGGGGAGCGAATGTTTCTCAGTGGGAAGCGATTGTTGCTCACTGCGGAGGGAATGTTTCTCACTGGGGAGTGAATGTTTCTCACAGAGGAGTGAATGTTTCTCACAGAGGAGTGAATGTTTCTCACAAAGGAGTGAATGTTTCTCGCTGGGGAGTGAATGTTCCTAACAGAGGAGTGAATGTTTCTCAGTGGGGAGCGAATGTTTCTCAGTGGGAAGCGATTGTTTCTCACTGCGGAGGGAATGTTTCTCACTGGGGAGTGAATGTTTCTCACTGGGGAGTGAAGGTTTCTCACTGGGGAGTGAAGGTTTCTCACTGCGGAGTGAAGGTTTCTCACTGGGGAGTGAAGGTTTCTCACTGCGGAGTGAATGTTTCTCACTGGGGAGTGAATGTTTCTCACTGGGAAGTGAATGTTTCTCACTGGGGAGTGAATGTTTCTCACTGGGGAGTGAATGTTTCTCATTGAGTTCTGAATGTTTCTCACTGGGGATTGAATGTTTCTCATGGGCAGTGAATGTTTCTCGCTGGGGAGCGAATGTTTCTCAGTGGGGAGTGAATGTTTCTCACGGGAGGGAATGTTTCTCACTGTGGAGTGAATGTTTCCCACTGTGGAGTGAATGTTTCTCACTGAGGAGTGACTGTTTCTCACTGGGGAGTGAATGTTTCTCAGTGGGGAGCGAATGCTTTTCAGTGGATTGCGGATGTTTCTCACTGGGGAGGGAATTTTTCTCATTGGGGAGTGATTGTTTCTCACTGGAGAATGAATGTTTCTCACAAAGGAGTGAATGTTTCTCATTGGGGAGCGAATGTTTCTCACTGGGGAGAGAATGTTTCTCATAGGGGAGGGAATGTTTCTCACTGGGGAGGGAATGTTTCTCTCAGGGGAGTAAATGTTTGTCACTGGAGAGTAAATTTTTCTCATTGGGGAATGAATGTTTCTCACTGGGGAGTGAATGTTTCTCACTGGGGAGTGAATGTTTCTCACTGCGGAGTGAATGTTTCTCACTGCGCAGCGAATGTTTCTCACGGCGGAGTGAATGTTTCTCACTGTGGAGTGAATGTTTCTCACTGTGGAGCGAATGTTTCTCACTGGGGAGTGAATGTTTATCATTGGGGAGTGAATCTTGATCATTGGGGAGTGAATGTTTCTCACCTGAGGAGTGAATGTTTCTCACTGGGGAGTTAAGTTTCTCATGGGGAGAGAATGTTTCTGACTGGGGAGTGAATGTTTCTCATTGAGGCGTGAATATTTCTCATTGGGGAGTGAATGTCTCTACAGAGGATTGAATGATTCTCACTGGGGAGCGAATGTTTCTCATTGGGGAATTAATGTTTCTCACTGGGGAGTGAATGTTTCTCACTGGGGAGTGAATGTTTCTCACTGGGGAGTGAATGTTTCCCACTGGGGAGTGAATGTTTCTCACTGTGGAGTGAATGTTTATCACAGAGGAGTGAATGTTTCTCACAGAGGAGTGAATGTTTCTCACAGAGGAGTGAATGTTTCTCACAGAGGAGTGAATGTTTCTCACAGAGGAGTGAATGTTTCTCACTGTGAAGAGAATGTTTATCACTGGGGACGGAATGTTTCTCTCTGGGGAGTGAATCTTTCTCACTGGGGATTGAAAGTTTCTCATTTAGTAGTGAATGTTTCTCACTGGTGAGTGAGTGGTTCTCACTGGGGAGTGAATGTTTCTCATTGGGGAGTGAATGTTTCACACTGGGGAGTGAATGTTTCACACTGGGGAGCGAATGTTTCTCACTGGGGAGCGAATGTTTCTCAGTGTGGAGGCAATGTTTCTCACTGCGGAGTGAATGTTTCTCACTGCGCAGCGAATGTTTCTCACGGCGGAGTGAATGTTTCTCACTGTGGAGTGAATGTTTCTCACTGTGGAGCGAATGTTTCTCACTGGGGAGTGAATGTTTATCATTGGGGAGTGAATCTTTATCATTGGGGAGTGAATGTTTCTCACCTGAGGAGTGAATGTTTCTCACTGGGGAGTTAAGTTTCTCATGGGGAGAGAATGTTTTTGACTGGGGAGTGAATGTTTCTCATTGAGGCGTGAATATTTCTCATTGGGGAGTGAATGTTTCTACAGAGGATTGAATGATTCTCACTGGGGAGCGAATGTTTCTCATTGGGGAATGAATGTTTCTCACTGGGGAGTGAATGTTTCTCACTGGGGAGTGAATGTTTCTCACTGCGGAGTGAATGTTTCTCACTGCGCAGCGAATGTTTCTCACGGCGGAGTGAATGTTTCTCACTGTGGAGTGAATGTTTCTCACTGTGGAGCGAATGTTTCTCACTGGGGAGTGAATGTTTATCATTGGGGAGTGAATCTTTATCATTGGGGAGTGAATGTTTCTCACCTGAGGAGTGAATGTTTCTCACTGGGGAGTTAAGTTTCTCATGGGGAGAGAATGCTTCTGACTGGGGAGTGAATGTTTCTCATTGAGGCGTGAATATTTCTCATTGGGGAGTGAATGTTTCTACAGAGGATTGAATGATTCTCACTGGGGAGCGAATGTTTCTCATTGGGGAACGAATGTTTCTCACTGGGGAGTGAATGTTTCTCACTGGGGAGTGAATGTTTCTCATTGGGGAGTGAATGTTTCTCATTGGGGAACGAATGTTTCTCACTGGGGAGTGAATGTTTCTCACTGGGGAACGAATGTTTCTCATTGGGGAGTGAATGTTTCTCATTGGGGAGTGAAAGGATCTCACTGGGGAGTGAATGTTTCTCACAGAGGAGTGAAAGATTCTCACAGAGGAGTGAATGTTTCACACTGGGGAGTGAATGTTTCACACTGGGGAGCGAATGTTTCTCACTGGGGAGCGAATGTTTCTCAGTGGGGAGGCAATGTTTCTCACTGCGGAGTGAATGTTTCTTACTGCGCAGCGAATGTTTCTCACGGCGGAGTGAATGTTTCTCACTGTGGAGTGAATGTTTCTCACTGTGGAGCGAATGTTTCTCACTGGGGAGTGAATGTTTATCATTGGGGAGTGAATCTTTATCATTGGGGAGTGAATGTTTCTCACCTGAGGAGTGAATGTTTCTCACTGGGGAGTTAAGTTTCTCATGGGGAGAGAATGCTTCTGACTGGGGAGTGAATGTTTCTCATTGAGGCGTGAATATTTCTCATTGGGGAGTGAATGTTTCTACAGAGGATTGAATGATTCTCATTGGGGAATGAATGTTTCTCACTGGGGAGTGAATGTTTCTCACTGGGGAGTGAATGTTTCTCACTGGGGAGTGAATGTTTCCCACTGGGGAGTGAATGTTTCTCACGGCGGAGTGAATGTTTATCACAGAGGAGTGAATGTTTCTCACAGAGGAGTGAATGTTTCTCACAGAGGAGTGAATGTTTCTCACTGTGAAGAGAATGTTTATCACTGGGGAGGGAATGTTTCTCTCTGGGGAGTGAATCTTTCTCACTGGGGATTGAAAGTTTCTCATTTAGTAGTGAATGTTTCTCACTGGGGAGTGAGTGGTTCTCACTGGGGAGTGAATGTTTCTCATTGGGGAGTGAATGTTTCACACTGGGGAGTGAATGTTTCACACTGGGGAGTGAATGTTACTCACTGGGGAGCGAATGTTTCTCACTGTGGAGCGAATGTTTCTCACTGGGGAGTGAATGTTTATCATTGGGGAGTGAATCTTTATCATCGGGGAGTGAATGTTTCTCACAAAGGAGTGAATGTTTCTCGCTGGGGAGTGAATGTTTCTCAGTGGGAAGCGATTGTTTCTCACTGCGGAGGGAATGTTTCTCACTGGGGAGTGAATATTTCTCACTGGGGAGTTAAGTTTCTCATGGGGAGAGAATGTTTCTGACTGGGGAGTGAATGTTTCTCATTGAGGCGTGAATATTTCTCATTGGGGAGTGAATGTTTCTACAGAGGATTGAATGATTCTCACTGGGGAACGAATGTTTCTCATTGGGGAATGAAAGTTTCTCACTGGGGAGTGAATGTTTCTCACTGGGGAGTGAATGTTTCCCACTGGGGAGTGAATGTTTCTCACTGTGGAGTGAATGTTTATCACAGAGGAGTGAATGTTTCTCACAGAGGAGTGAATGTTTCTCACAGAGGAGTGAATGTTTCTCACAGAGGAGTGAATGTTTCTCACAGAGGAGTGAATGTTTCTCACTGTGAAGAGAATGTTTATCACTGGGGAGGGAATGTTTCTCATTGGGGAATGAATGTTTCTCACTGGGGAGTGAATGTTTCTCATTTAGTAGTGAATGTTTCTCACTGGGGAGTGAGTGGTTCTCACTGGGGAGTGAATGTTTCTCATTGGTGGAGTGAATGTTTCACACTGGGGAGTGAATGTTTAACACTGGGGAGCGAATGTTTATCATTGGGGAGTGAATGTTTCTCACCTGAGGAGTGAATGTTTCTCACTGGGGAGTTAAGTTTCTCACGGGGAGAGAATGTTTCTGACTGGGGAGTGAATGTTTCTCATTGAGGCGTGAATATTTCTCATTGGGGAGTGAATGTTTCTACAGAGGATTGAATGATTCTCACTGGGGAGCGAATGTTTCTCATTGGGGAATGAATGTTTCTCACTGGGGAGTGAATGTTTCTCACTGGGGAGTGAATGTTTCCCACTGGGGAGTGAATGTTTCTCACTGGGGAGCGAATGTTTATCACTGGGGAGCGAATGTTTCTCACGGCGGAGTGAATGTTTCTCACCGTGGAGTGAATGTTTCTCACTGGGGAGTGAATGTTTATCATTGGGGAGTGAATCTTTATCATTGGGGAGTGAATGTTTCTCACCTGAGGAGTGAATGTTTCTCACTGGGGAGTTAAGTTTCTCATGGGGAGAGAATGTTTCTGACTGGGGAGTGAATGTTTCTCATTGAGGCGTGAATATTTCTCATTGGGGAGTGAATGTTTCTACAGAGGATTGAATGATTCTCACTGGGGAGCGAATGTTTCTCATTGGGGAATGAATGTTTCTCACTGCGGAGGGAATGTTTCTCACTGGGGAGTGAATGTTTCTCACTGGGGAGTGAATGTTTCTCACTGGGGAGTGAAGGTTTCTCACTGGGGAGTGAAGGTTTCTCACTGCGGAGTGAAGGTTTCTCACTGCGGAGTGAATGTTTCTCACTGGGGAGTGAATGTTTCTCACTGGGAAGTGAATGTTTCTCACTGGGGAGTGAATCTTTCTCACTGGGGATTGAAAGTTTCTCATTTAGTAGTGAATGTTTCTCACTGGTGAGTGAGTGGTTCTCACTGGGGAGTGAATGTTTCTCATTGGGGAGTGAATGTTTCACACTGGGGAGTGAATGTTTCACACTGGGGAGCGAATGTTTCACACTGGGGAGCGAATGTTTCTCACTGGGGAGTGAATGTTTCTCACTGGGGAGGCAATGTTTCACACTGGGGAGCGAATGTTTCACACTGGGGAGCGAATGTTTCTCACTGGGGAGGCAATGTTTCTCACTGGGGAGTGAATGTTTCTCACTGGGGAGTGAATGTTTCTCACTGGGGAGTGAATGTTTCCCACTGGGGAGTGAATGTTTCTCACTGCGGAGTGAATGTTTCCCACTGGGGAGTGAATGTTTCTCACTGCGGAGTGAATGTTTCTCACTGGGGAGCGAATGTTTCTCACTGGGGAGTGAATGTTTCTCACTGGGGAGTGAATGTTTCTCACTGGGGAGTGAATGTTTCTCATGGGCAGTGAATGTTTCACACTGGGGAGCGAATGTTTCTCAGTGGGGAGGCAATGTTTCTCACTGGGGAGTGAATGTTTCCCACTGGGGAGTGAATGTTTCTCACTGCGGAGTGAATGTTTCTCACTGGGGAGCGAATGTTTCTCAGTGGGGAGGCAATGTTTCTCACTGGGGAGTGAATGTTTCCCACTGGGGAGTGAATGTTTCCCACTGGGGAGTGAATGGTTCTCACTGCGGAGTGAATGTTTCTCAGTGGGGAGTGAATGTTTCTCATGTGCAGTGAATGTTTCACACTGGGGAGCGAATGTTTCTCAGTGGGGAGGCAATGTTTCTCACTGGGGAGTGAATGTTTCCCACTGGGGAGTGAATGTTTCTCACTGCGGAGTGAATGTTTCTCACTGGGGAGTGAATGTTTCTCACTGCGGAGTGAATGTTTCTCACTGGGGAGTGAATGTTTCTCACTGCGGAGTGAATGTTTCTCACTGCGCAGCGAATGTTTCTCACGGCGGAGTGAATGTTTCTCACTGTGGAGTGAATGTTTCTCACTGTGGAGCGAATGTTTCTCACTGGGGAGTGAATGTTTATCATTGGGGAGTGAATCTTTATCATTGGGGAGTGAATGTTTCTCACCTGAGGAGTGAATGTTTCTCACTGGGGAGTTAAGTTTCTCATGGGGAGAGAATGTTTCTGACTGGGGAGTGAATGTTTCTCATTGAGGCGTGAATATTTCTCATTGGGGAGTGAATGTTTCTACAGAGGATTGAATGATTCTCACTGGGGAGCGAATGTTTCTCATTGGGGAATGAATGTTTCTCACTGGGGAGTGAATGTTTCTCACTGGGGAGTGAATGTTTCTCATTGGGGAGTGAATGTTTCTCATTGGGGAGTGAATGTTTCTCACTGGGGAGCGAATGTTTCTCAGTGGGGAGGCAATGTTTCTCACTGCGGAGTGAATGTTTCTCACTGCGCAGTGAATGTTTCTCACAGCGGAGTGAATGTTTCTCACTGTGGAGTGAATGTTTCTTACTGTGGAGCGAATGTTTCTCACTGGGGAGTGAATGTTTATCATTGGGGAGTGAATCTTTATCATTGGGGAGTGAATGTTTCTCACCTGAGGAGTGAATGTTTCTCACTGGGGAGTTAAGTTTCTCATGGGGAGAGAATGTTTCTGACTGGGGAGTGAATGTTTCTCATTGAGGCGTGAATATTTCTCATTGGGGAGTGAATGTTTCTACAGAGGATTGAATGAATCTCACTGGGGAGCGAATGTTTCTCATTGGGGAATGAATGTTTCTCACTGGGGAGTGAATGTTTCTCACTGGGGAGTGAATGTTTCTCACTGGGGAGTGAATGTTTCCCACTGGGGAGTGAATGTTTCTCACTGGGGAGCGAATGTTTCTCACTGTGGAGTGAATGTTTCTCACTGCGCAGCGAATGTTTCTCACGGCGGAGTGAATGTTTCTCACTGTGGAGTGAATGTTTCTCACTGTGGAGCGAATGTTTCTCACTGGCGAGTGAATGTTTTTCATTGGGGAGTGAATGTTTCTCACCTGAGGAGTGAATGTTTCTCACTGTGGAGCGAATGTTTCTCACTGTGGAGCGAATGTTTCTCACTGGGGAGTGAATGTTTATCATTGGGGAGTGAATCTTTATCATTGGGGAGTGAATGTTTCTCACAGAGGAGTGAATGTTTCTCACTGGGGAGTTAAGTTTCTCATGGGGAGAGAATGTTTCTGACTGGGGAGTGAATGTTTCTCATTGAGGCGTGAATATTTCTCATTGGGGAGTGAATGTTTCGACAGAGGATTGAATGATTCTCACTGGGGAGCGAATGTTTCTCATTGGGGAATGAATGTTTCTCACTGGGGAGTGAATGTTTCTCACTGGGGAGTGAATGTTTCTCATTGGGGAGTGAAAGGATCTCACTGGGGAGTGAATGTTTCTCACAGAGGAGTGAAAGATTCTCACAGAGGAGTGTATGTTTCTCACAGAGGAGTGAATATTTCTCACTGGGGAGTGAGTGTTTCTCGCTGGGAAGTGACTGTTTCTCACTGTGGAGTGAATGTTTCTCACTGGGGTGTGAATGTTTCACACTGGGGAGTGAATGTTTCACACAGAGGAGTGAATATTTCTCACTGGGGAGTGAGTGTTTCTCGCTGGGAAGTGACTGTTTCTCGCTGGGGAGTGAATGTTTCTCACTGGGGTGTTAATGTTTCACACTGGGGAGTGAATGTTTCACACAGAGGAGTGAATATTTCTCACTGGGGAGTGAGTGTTTCTCGCTGGGAAGTGACTGTTTCTCACTGGGGAGTGAATGTTTCTCATTGGGGAGTGAATGTTTCACACTGGGGAGTGAATGTTTCACACTGGGGAGTGAATGTTTCACACTGGGGAGCGAATGTTTCTCACTGGGGAGTGAATGTTTCTCAGTGGGGAGGCAATGTTTCTCACTGCGGAGTGAATGTTTCTCACTGCGCAGCGAATGTTTCTCACGGCGGAGTGAATGTTTCTCACTGTGGAGTGAATGTTTCTCACTGTGGAGCGAATGTTTCTCACTGGGGAGTGAATGTTTATCATTGGGGAGTGAATCTTTATCATTGGGGAGTGAATGTTTCTCACCTGAGGAGTGAATGTTTCTCACTGGGGAGTTAAGTTTCTCATGGGGAGAGAATGTTTCTGACTGGGGAGTGAATGTTTCTCATTGAGGCGTGAATATTTCTCATTGGGGAGTGAATGTTTCTACAGAGGATTGAATTATTCTCACTGGGGAGCGAATGTTTCTCATTGGGGAATGAATGTTTCTCACTGGGGAGTGAATGTTTCTCACTGGGGAGTGAATGTTTCTCACTGGGGAGTGAATGTTTCCCACTGGGGAGTGAATGTTTCCCACTGGGGAGTGAATGTTTCCCACTGGGGAGTGAATGTTTCTCACTGGGGAGCGAATGTTTATCACTGGGGAGCGAATGTTTCCTAGTGGGGAGGCAATGTTTCTCACTGCGGAGTGAATGTTTCTCACTGCGCAGCGAATGTTTCTCACGGCGGAGTGAATGTTTCTCACTGTGGAGTGAATGTTTCTCACTGTGGAGCGAATGTTTCTCACTGGGGAGTGAATGTTTATCATTGGGGAGTGAATCTTTATCATTGGGGAGTGAATGTTTCTCACCTGAGGAGTGAATGTTTCTCACTGGGGAGTTAAGTTTCTCATGGGGAGAGAATGTTTCTGACTGGGGAGTGAATGTTTCTCATTGAGGCGTGAATATTTCTCATTGGGGAGTGAATGTTTCTACAGAGGATTGAATGATTCTCACTGGGGAGCGAATGTTTCTCATTGGGGAATGAATGTTTCTCACTGGGGAGTGAATGTTTCTCACTGGGGAGTGAATGTTTCTCACTGGGGAGTGAATGTTTCCCACTGGGGAGTGAATGTTTCTCTTTGGGGAGTGAATGTTTCTCACTGGGGAGTGAAGGTTTCTCGCTGGGGAGTGAAAGTTTCTCAGAGGAGTGGATGTTTCTCAGTTGGGATCGAATGTTTCTCATTGGGGAGTGAATGTTTCTCATTGGGGAGTGAATGGTTCTCACAGAGGAGTGAATGTTTCTCACAGAGGAGTGAATGTTTCTCACAGGAGTGAATGTTACTCACAGAGGAGTGAATGTTTATCACAGAGGAGTGAATGTTTCTCACAGAGGAGTGAATGTTTCTCACAGAGGAGTGAATGTTTCTCACAGAGGAGTGAATGTTTCTCACAAAGGAGTGAATGTTTCTCACAAAGGAGTGAATGTTCCTAACAGAGGAGTGAATGTTTCTCAGTGGGGAGCGAATGTTTCTCAGTGGGAAGCGATTGTTTCTCACTGCGGAGGGAATGTTTCTCACTGGGGAGTGAATGTTTCTCACAGAGGAGTGAATGTTTCTCACAGAGGAGTGAATGTTTCTCACAAAGGAGTGAATGTTTCTCGCTGGGGAGTGAATGTTCCTAACAGAGGAGTGAATGTTTCTCAGTGGGGAGCGAATGTTTCTCAGTGGGAAGCGATTGTTTCTCACTGCGGAGGGAATGTTTCTCACTGGGGAGTGAATGTTTCTCACTGGGGAGTGAATGTATCTCACTGGGGAGTGAATGTATCTCACTGGGGAGTGAAGGTTTCTCACTGGGGAGTGAAGGTTTTTCACTGCGGAGTGAAGGTTTCTCACTGGGGAGTGAAGGTTTCTCACTGGGGAGTGAAGGTTTCTCACTGCGGAGTGAATGTTTCTCACTGGGGAGTGAATGTTTCTCACTGGGAAGTGAATGTTTCTCACTGGGGAGTGAATGTTTCTCACTGGGGAGTGAATGTTTCCCACTGGGGAGTGAATGTTTCCCACTGGGGAGTGAATGGTTCTCACTGCGGAGTGAATGTTTCTCAGTGGGGAGTGAATGTTTCTCATGTGCAGTGAATGTTTCACACTGGGGAGCGAATGTTTCTCAGTGGGGAGGCAATGTTTCTCACTGGGGAGTGAATGTTTCCCACTGGGGAGTGAATGTTTCTCACTGCGGAGTGAATGTTTCTCACTGGGGAGTGAATGTTTCTCACTGCGGAGTGAATGTTTCTCACTGGGGAGTGAATGTTTCTCACTGCGGAGTGAATGTTTCTCACTGCGCAGCGAATGTTTCTCACGGCGGAGTGAATGTTTCTCACTGTGGAGTGAATGTTTCTCACTGTGGAGCGAATGTTTCTCACTGGGGAGTGAATGTTTATCATTGGGGAGTGAATCTTTATCATTGGGGAGTGAATGTTTCTCACCTGAGGAGTGAATGTTTCTCACTGGGGAGTTAAGTTTCTCATGGGGAGAGAATGTTTCTGACTGGGGAGTGAATGTTTCTCATTGAGGCGTGAATATTTCTCATTGGGGAGTGAATGTTTCTACAGAGGATTGAATGATTCTCACTGGGGAGCGAATGTTTCTCATTGGGGAATGAATGTTTCTCACTGGGGAGTGAATGTTTCTCACTGGGGAGTGAATGTTTCTCATTGGGGAGTGAATGTTTCTCATTGGGGAGTGAATGTTTCTCACTGGGGAGCGAATGTTTCTCAGTGGGGAGGCAATGTTTCTCACTGCGGAGTGAATGTTTCTCACTGCGCAGTGAATGTTTCTCACAGCGGAGTGAATGTTTCTCACTGTGGAGTGAATGTTTCTTACTGTGGAGCGAATGTTTCTCACTGGGGAGTGAATGTTTATCATTGGGGAGTGAATCTTTATCATTGGGGAGTGAATGTTTCTCACCTGAGGAGTGAATGTTTCTCACTGGGGAGTTAAGTTTCTCATGGGGAGAGAATGTTTCTGACTGGGGAGTGAATGTTTCTCATTGAGGCGTGAATATTTCTCATTGGGGAGTGAATGTTTCTACAGAGGATTGAATGAATCTCACTGGGGAGCGAATGTTTCTCATTGGGGAATGAATGTTTCTCACTGGGGAGTGAATGTTTCTCACTGGGGAGTGAATGTTTCTCACTGGGGAGTGAATGTTTCCCACTGGGGAGTGAATGTTTCTCACTGGGGAGCGAATGTTTCTCACTGTGGAGTGAATGTTTCTCACTGCGCAGCGAATGTTTCTCACGGCGGAGTGAATGTTTCTCACTGTGGAGTGAATGTTTCTCACTGTGGAGCGAATGTTTCTCACTGGCGAGTGAATGTTTTTCATTGGGGAGTGAATGTTTCTCACCTGAGGAGTGAATGTTTCTCACTGTGGAGCGAATGTTTCTCACTGTGGAGCGAATGTTTCTCACTGGGGAGTGAATGTTTATCATTGGGGAGTGAATCTTTATCATTGGGGAGTGAATGTTTCTCACAGAGGAGTGAATGTTTCTCACTGGGGAGTTAAGTTTCTCATGGGGAGAGAATGTTTCTGACTGGGGAGTGAATGTTTCTCATTGAGGCGTGAATATTTCTCATTGGGGAGTGAATGTTTCGACAGAGGATTGAATGATTCTCACTGGGGAGCGAATGTTTCTCATTGGGGAATGAATGTTTCTCACTGGGGAGTGAATGTTTCTCACTGGGGAGTGAATGTTTCTCATTGGGGAGTGAAAGGATCTCACTGGGGAGTGAATGTTTCTCACAGAGGAGTGAAAGATTCTCACAGAGGAGTGTATGTTTCTCACAGAGGAGTGAATATTTCTCACTGGGGAGTGAGTGTTTCTCGCTGGGAAGTGACTGTTTCTCACTGTGGAGTGAATGTTTCTCACTGGGGTGTGAATGTTTCACACTGGGGAGTGAATGTTTCACACAGAGGAGTGAATATTTCTCACTGGGGAGTGAGTGTTTCTCGCTGGGAAGTGACTGTTTCTCGCTGGGGAGTGAATGTTTCTCACTGGGGTGTTAATGTTTCACACTGGGGAGTGAATGTTTCACACAGAGGAGTGAATATTTCTCACTGGGGAGTGAGTGTTTCTCGCTGGGAAGTGACTGTTTCTCACTGGGGAGTGAATGTTTCTCATTGGGGAGTGAATGTTTCACACTGGGGAGTGAATGTTTCACACTGGGGAGTGAATGTTTCACACTGGGGAGCGAATGTTTCTCACTGGGGAGTGAATGTTTCTCAGTGGGGAGGCAATGTTTCTCACTGCGGAGTGAATGTTTCTCACTGCGCAGCGAATGTTTCTCACGGCGGAGTGAATGTTTCTCACTGTGGAGTGAATGTTTCTCACTGTGGAGCGAATGTTTCTCACTGGGGAGTGAATGTTTATCATTGGGGAGTGAATCTTTATCATTGGGGAGTGAATGTTTCTCACCTGAGGAGTGAATGTTTCTCACTGGGGAGTTAAGTTTCTCATGGGGAGAGAATGTTTCTGACTGGGGAGTGAATGTTTCTCATTGAGGCGTGAATATTTCTCATTGGGGAGTGAATGTTTCTACAGAGGATTGAATTATTCTCACTGGGGAGCGAATGTTTCTCATTGGGGAATGAATGTTTCTCACTGGGGAGTGAATGTTTCTCACTGGGGAGTGAATGTTTCTCACTGGGGAGTGAATGTTTCCCACTGGGGAGTGAATGTTTCCCACTGGGGAGTGAATGTTTCCCACTGGGGAGTGAATGTTTCTCACTGGGGAGCGAATGTTTATCACTGGGGAGCGAATGTTTCCTAGTGGGGAGGCAATGTTTCTCACTGCGGAGTGAATGTTTCTCACTGCGCAGCGAATGTTTCTCACGGCGGAGTGAATGTTTCTCACTGTGGAGTGAATGTTTCTCACTGTGGAGCGAATGTTTCTCACTGGGGAGTGAATGTTTATCATTGGGGAGTGAATCTTTATCATTGGGGAGTGAATGTTTCTCACCTGAGGAGTGAATGTTTCTCACTGGGGAGTTAAGTTTCTCATGGGGAGAGAATGTTTCTGACTGGGGAGTGAATGTTTCTCATTGAGGCGTGAATATTTCTCATTGGGGAGTGAATGTTTCTACAGAGGATTGAATGATTCTCACTGGGGAGCGAATGTTTCTCATTGGGGAATGAATGTTTCTCACTGGGGAGTGAATGTTTCTCACTGGGGAGTGAATGTTTCTCACTGGGGAGTGAATGTTTCCCACTGGGGAGTGAATGTTTCTCTTTGGGGAGTGAATGTTTCTCACTGGGGAGTGAAGGTTTCTCGCTGGGGAGTGAAAGTTTCTCAGAGGAGTGGATGTTTCTCAGTTGGGATCGAATGTTTCTCATTGGGGAGTGAATGTTTCTCATTGGGGAGTGAATGGTTCTCACAGAGGAGTGAATGTTTCTCACAGAGGAGTGAATGTTTCTCACAGGAGTGAATGTTACTCACAGAGGAGTGAATGTTTATCACAGAGGAGTGAATGTTTCTCACAGAGGAGTGAATGTTTCTCACAGAGGAGTGAATGTTTCTCACAGAGGAGTGAATGTTTCTCACAAAGGAGTGAATGTTTCTCACAAAGGAGTGAATGTTCCTAACAGAGGAGTGAATGTTTCTCAGTGGGGAGCGAATGTTTCTCAGTGGGAAGCGATTGTTTCTCACTGCGGAGGGAATGTTTCTCACTGGGGAGTGAATGTTTCTCACAGAGGAGTGAATGTTTCTCACAGAGGAGTGAATGTTTCTCACAAAGGAGTGAATGTTTCTCGCTGGGGAGTGAATGTTCCTAACAGAGGAGTGAATGTTTCTCAGTGGGGAGCGAATGTTTCTCAGTGGGAAGCGATTGTTTCTCACTGCGGAGGGAATGTTTCTCACTGGGGAGTGAATGTTTCTCACTGGGGAGTGAATGTATCTCACTGGGGAGTGAATGTATCTCACTGGGGAGTGAAGGTTTCTCACTGGGGAGTGAAGGTTTTTCACTGCGGAGTGAAGGTTTCTCACTGGGGAGTGAAGGTTTCTCACTGGGGAGTGAAGGTTTCTCACTGCGGAGTGAATGTTTCTCACTGGGGAGTGAATGTTTCTCACTGGGAAGTGAATGTTTCTCACTGGGGAGTGAATGTTTCTCACTGGGGAGTGAATGTTTCTCACTGGGGAGTGAATGTTTCTCATTGAGTTCTGAATGTTTCTCACTGGGGAGTGAATGTTTTTCATGGGCAGTGAATGTTTCTCGCTGGGGAGCGAATGTTTCTCAGTGGGGAGTGAATGTTTCTCACGGGAGGGAATGTTTCTCACTGTGGAGTGAATGTTTATCATTGGGGAGTGAATGTTTCTCACCTGAGGAGAGAATGTTTCTCACTGTGGAGCGAATGTTTCTCACTGGGGAGTGAATGTTTATCATTGGGGAGTGAATCTTTATCATTGGGGAGTGAATGTTTCTCACAGAGGAGTGAATGTTTCTCACTGGGGAGTTAAGTTTCTCATGGCGAGAGAATGTTTCTGACTGGGGAGTGAATGTTTCTCATTGAGGCGTGAATATTTCTCATTGGGGAGTGAATGTTTCTACAGAGGATTGAATGATTCTCACTGGGGAGCGAATGTTTCTCATTGGGGAATGAATGTTTCTCACTGGGGAGTGAATGTTTCTCACTGGGGAGTGAATGTTTCTCATTGGGGAGTGAAAGGATCTCACTGGGGAGTGAATGTTTCTCACAGAGGAGTGAAAGATTCTCACAGAGGAGTGTATGTTTCTCACAGAGGAGTGAATATTTCTCACTGGGGAGTGAGTGTTTCTCGCTGGGAAGTGACTGTTTCTCGCTGGGGAGTGAATGTTTCTCACTGGGGAGTGAGTGTTTCTCGCTGGGAAGTGACTGTTTCTCACTGGGGAGTGAATGTTTCTCATTGGGGAGTGAATGTTTCACACTGGGGAGTGAATGTTTCACACTGGGGAGCGAATGTTTCTCACTGGGGAGCGAATGTTTCTCAGTGGGGAGGCAATGTTTCTCACTGCGGAGTGAATGTTTCTCACTGCGCAGCGAATGTTTCTCATGGCGGAGTGAATGTTTCTCACTGTGGAGTGAATGTTTCTCACTGTGGAGCGAATGTTTCTCACTGGGGAGTGAATCTATATCATTGGGGAGTGAATCTTTATCATTGGGGAGTGAATGTTTCTCACCTGAGGAGTGAATGTTTCTCACTGGGGAGTTAAGTTTCTCATGGGGAGAGAATGTTTCTGACTGGGGAGTGAATGTTTCTCATTGAGGCGTGAATATTTCTCATTGGGGAGTGAATGTTTCTACTGAGGATTGAATGATTCTCACTGGGGAGCGAATGTTTCTCATTGGGGAATTAATGTTTCTCACTGGGGAGTGAATGTTTCTCACTGGGAAGTGAATGTTTCTCACTGGGGAGTGAATGTTTCCCACTGGGGAGTGAATGTTTCTCTTTGGGGAGTGAATGTTTCTCACTGGGGAGTGAAGGTTTCTCGCTGGGGAGTGAAAGATTCTCAGAGGAGTGGATGTTTCTCAGTTGGGATCGAATGTTTCTCATTGGGGAGTCAATGTTTCTCATTGGGGAGTGAATGGTTCTCACAGAGGAGTGAATGTTTCTCACAGAGGAGTGAATGTTTCTCACAGGAGTGAATGTTACTCACAGAGGAGTGAATGTTTATCACAGAGGAGTGAATGTTTCTCACAGAGGAGTGAATGTTTCTCACAGAGGAGTGAATGTTTCTCACAGAGGAGTGAATGTTTCTCACAAAGGAGTGAATGTTTCTCACAAAGGACTGAATGTTCCTAACAGAGGAGTGAATGTTTCTCAGTGGGGAGCGAATGTTTCTCAGTGGGAAGCGATTGTTTCTCACTGCGGAGGGAATGTTTCTCACTGGGGAGTGAATGTTTCTCACAGAGGAGTGAATGTTTCTCACAGAGGAGTGAATGTTTCTCACAAAGGAGTGAATGTTTCTCGCTGGGGAGTGAATGTTCCTAACAGAGGAGTGAATGTTTCTCAGTGGGGAGCGAATGTTTCTCAGTGGGAAGCGATTGTTTCTCACTGCGGAGGGAATGTTTCTCACTGGGGAGTGAATGTTTCTCACTGGGGAGTGAATGTATCTCACTGGGGAGTGAAGGTTTCTCACTGGGGAGTGAAGGTTTCTCACTGCGGAGTGAAGGTTTCTCACTGGGGAGTGAAGGTTTCTCACTGCGGAGTGAATGTTTCTCACTGGGGAGTGAATGTTTCTCACTGGGAAGTGAATGTTTCTCACTGGGGAGTGAATGTTTCTCACTGGGGATTGAATGTTTCTCATTGAGTTCTGAATGTTTCTCACTGGGGAGTGAATGTTTCTCATGGGCAGTGAATGTTTCTCACTGGGGAGTGAATGTTTCCCACTGGGGAGTGAATGTTTCTCACTGTGGAGTGAATGTTTATCACAGAGGAGTGAATGTTTCTCACAGAGGAGTGAATGTTTCTCACAGAGGAGTGAATGTTTCTCACAGAGGAGTGAATGTTTCTCACAGAGGAGTGAATGTTTCTCACTGTGAAGAGAATGTTTATCACTGGGGAGGGAATGTTTCTCATTGGGGAATGAATGTTTCTCACTGGGGAGTGAATGTTTCTCATTTAGTAGTGAATGTTTCTCACTGGGGAGTGAGTGGTTCTCACTGGGGAGTGAATGTTTCTCATTGGTGGAGTGAATGTTTCACACTGGGGAGTGAATGTTTAACACTGGGGAGCGAATGTTTATCATTGGGGAGTGAATGTTTCTCACCTGAGGAGTGAATGTTTCTCACTGGGGAGTTAAGTTTCTCACGGGGAGAGAATGTTTCTGACTGGGGAGTGAATGTTTCTCATTGAGGCGTGAATATTTCTCATTGGGGAGTGAATGTTTCTACAGAGGATTGAATGATTCTCACTGGGGAGCGAATGTTTCTCATTGGGGAATGAATGTTTCTCACTGGGGAGTGAATGTTTCTCACTGGGGAGTGAATGTTTCCCACTGGGGAGTGAATGTTTCTCACTGGGGAGCGAATGTTTATCACTGGGGAGCGAATGTTTCTCACGGCGGAGTGAATGTTTCTCACCGTGGAGTGAATGTTTCTCACTGTGGAGCGAATGTTTCTCACTGGGGAGTGAATGTTTATCATTGGGGAGTGAATCTTTATCATTGGGGAGTGAATGTTTCTCACCTGAGGAGTGAATGTTTCTCACTGGGGAGTTAAGTTTCTCATGGGGAGAGAATGTTTCTGACTGGGGAGTGAATGTTTCTCATTGAGGCGTGAATATTTCTCATTGGGGAGTGAATGTTTCTACAGAGGATTGAATGATTCTCACTGGGGAGCGAATGTTTCTCACTGGGGAGTGAATGTTTCTCACTGGGGAGTGAATGTTTCTCACTGGGGAGTGAATGTTTCCCACTGGGGAGTGAATGTTTCCCACTGGGGAGTGAAGGTTTCTCTTTGGGGAGTGAAGGTTTCTCGCTGGGGAGTGAAAGTTTCTCAGAGGAGTGGATGTTTCTCAGTTGGGATCGAATGTTTCTCATTGGGGAGTGAATGTTTCTCATTGGGGAGTGAATGGTTCTCACAGAGGAGTGAATGTTTCTCACAGAGGAGTGAATGTTTCTCACAGGAGTGAATGTTACTCACAGAGGAGTGAATGTTTATCACAGAGGAGTGAATGTTTCTCACAGAGGAGTCAATGTTTCTCACAGAGGAGTGAATGTTTCTCACAAAGGAGTGAATGTTTCTCGCTGGGGAGTGAATGTTCCTCACAGAGGAGTGAATGTTTCTCAGTGGGGAGCGAATGTTTCTCAGTGGGAAGTGATTGTTTCTCACTGCGGAGGGAATGTTTCTCACTGGGGAGTGAATGTTTCTCACTGGGGAGTGAATGTTTCTCACTGGGGAGTGAAGGTTTCTCACTGGGGAGTGAAGGTTTCTCACTGCGGAGTGAAGGTTTCTCACTGCGGAGTGAAGGTTTCTCACTGCGGAGTGAATGTTTCTCACTGGGGAGTGAATGTTTCTCACTGGGAAGTGAATGTTTCTCACTGGGGAGTGAATCTTTCTCACTGGGGATTGAAAGTTTCTCATTTAGTAGTGAATGTTTCTCACTGGTGAGTGAGTGGTTCTCACTGGGGAGTGAATGTTTCACACTGGGGAGTGAATGTTTCACACTGGGGAGCGAATGTTTCACACTGGGGAGCGAATGTTTCACACTGGGGAGCGAATGTTTCTCAGTGGGGAGGCAATGTTTCTCACTGGGGAGTGAATGTTTCTCACTGGGGAGTGAATGTTTCTCACTGGGGAGTGAATGTTTCCCACTGGGGAGTGAATGTTTCTCACTGCGGAGTGAATGTTTCCCACTGGGGAGTGAATGTTTCTCACTGCGGAGTGAATGTTTCTCACTGGGGAGCGAATGTTTCTCACTGGGGAGTGAATGTTTCTCACTGGGGAGTGAATGTTTCTCACTGGGGAGTGAATGTTTCTCATGGGCAGTGAATGTTTCACACTGGGGAGCGAATGTTTCTCAGTGGGGAGGCAATGTTTCTCACTGGGGAGTGAATGTTTCCCACTGGGGAGTGAATGTTTCTCACTGCGGAGTGAATGTTTCTCACTGGGGAGCGAATGTTTCTCAGTGGGGAGGCAATGTTTCTCACTGGGGAGTGAATGTTTCCCACTGGGGAGTGAATGTTTCCCACTGGGGAGTGAATGGTTCTCACTGCGGAGTGAATGTTTCTCAGTGGGGAGTGAATGTTTCTCATGTGCAGTGAATGTTTCACACTGGGGAGTGAATGTTTCTCAGTGGGGAGGCAATGTTTCTCACTGGGGAGTGAATGTTTCCCACTGGGGAGTGAATGTTTCCCACTGGGGAGTGAATGGTTCTCACTGCGGAGTGAATGTTTCTCAGTGGGGAGTGAATGTTTCTCATGTGCAGTGAATGTTTCACACTGGGGAGTGAATGTTTCCCACTGGGGAGTGAATGTTCCTCACTGCGGAGTGAATGTTTCTCACTGGGGAGTGAATGTTTCTCACTGCGGAGTGAATGTTTCTCACTGGGGAGTGAATGTTTCTCACTGCGGAGTGAATGTTTCTCACTGCGCAGCGAATGTTTCTCACGGCGGAGTGAATGTTTCTCACTGTGGAGTGAATGTTTCTCACTGTGGAGCGAATGTTTCTCACTGGGGAGTGAATGTTTATCATTGGGGAGTGAATCTTTATCATTGGGGAGTGAATGTTTCTCACCTGAGGAGTGAATGTTTCTCACTGGGGAGTTAAGTTTCTCATGGGGAGAGAATGTTTCTGACTGGGGAGTGAATGTTTCTCATTGAGGCGTGAATATTTCTCATTGGGGAGTGAATGTTTCTACAGAGGATTGAATGATTCTCACTGGGGAGCGAATGTTTCTCATTGGGGAATGAATGTTTCTCACTGGGGAGTGAATGTTTCTCACTGGGGAGTGAATGTTTCTCATTGGGGAGTGAATGTTTCTCATTGGGGAGTGAATGTTTCTCACTGGGGAGCGAATGTTTCTCAGTGGGGAGGCAATGTTTCTCACTGCGGAGTGAATGTTTCTCACTGCGCAGTGAATGTTTCTCACAGCGGAGTGAATGTTTCTCACTGTGGAGTGAATGTTTCTTACTGTGGAGCGAATGTTTCTCACTGGGGAGTGAATGTTTATCATTGGGGAGTGAATCTTTATCATTGGGGAGTGAATGTTTCTCACCTGAGGAGTGAATGTTTCTCACTGGGGAGTTAAGTTTCTCATGGGGAGAGAATGTTTCTGACTGGGGAGTGAATGTTTCTCATTGAGGCGTGAATATTTCTCATTGGGGAGTGAATGTTTCTACAGAGGATTGAATGATTCTCACTGGGGAGCGAATGTTTCTCATTGGGGAATGAATGTTTCTCACTGGGGAGTGAATGTTTCTCACTGGGGAGTGAATGTTTCTCACTGGGGAGTGAATGTTTCCCACTGGGGAGTGAATGTTTCTCACTGGGGAGCGAATGTTTCTCACTGTGGAGTGAATGTTTCTCACTGCGCAGCGAATGTTTCTCACGGCGGAGTGAATGTTTCTCACTGGCGAGTGAATGTTTATCATTGGGGAGTGAATGTTTCTCACCTGAGGAGTGAATGTTTCTCACTGTGGAGCGAATGTTTCTCACTGGGGAGTGAATGTTTATCATTGGGGAGTGAATCTTTATCATTGGGGAGTGAATGTTTCTCACAGAGGAGTGAACGTTTCTCACTGGGGAGTTAAGTTTCTCATGGGGAGAGAATATTTCTGACTGGGGAGTGAATGTTTCTCATTGAGGCGTGAATATTTCTCATTGGGGAGTGAATGTTTCTACAGAGGATTGAATGATTCTCACTGGGGAGCGAATGTTTCTCATTGGGGAATGAATGTTTCTCACTGGGGAGTGAATGTTTCTCACTGGGGAGTGAATGTTTCTCATTGGGGAGTGAAAGGATCTCACTGGGGAGTGAATGTTTCTCACAGAGGAGTGAATATTTCTCACTGGGGAGTGAGTGTTTCTCGCTGGGAAGTGACTGTTTCTCACTGTGGAGTGAATGTTTCTCACTGGGGTGTGAATGTTTCACACTGGGGAGTGAATGTTTCACACAGAGGAGTGAATATTTCTCACTGGGGAGTGAGTGTTTCTCGCTGGGAAGTGACTGTTTCTCGCTGGGGAGTGAATGTTTCTCACTGGGGTGTTAATGTTTCACACTGGGGAGTGAATGTTTCACACAGAGGAGTGAATATTTCTCACTGGGGAGTGAGTGTTTCTCGCTGGGAAGTGACTGTTTCTCACTGGGGAGTGAATGTTTCTCATTGGGGAGTGAATGTTTCACACTGGGGAGTGAATGTTTCACACTGGGGAGTGAATGTTTCACACTGGGGAGCGAATGTTTCTCACTGGGGAGTGAATGTTTCTCAGTGGGGAGGCAATGTTTCTCACTGCGGAGTGAATGTTTCTCACTGCGCAGCGAATGTTTCTCACGGCGGAGTGAATGTTTCTCACTGTGGAGTGAATGTTTCTCACTGTGGAGCGAATGTTTCTCACTGGGGAGTGAATGTTTATCATTGGGGAGTGAATCTTTATCATTGGGGAGTGAATGTTTCTCACCTGAGGAGTGAATGTTTCTCACTGGGGAGTTAAGTTTCTCATGGGGAGAGAATGTTTCTGACTGGGGAGTGAAGGTTTCTCATTGAGGCGTGAATATTTCTCATTGGGGAGTGAATGTTTCTACAGAGGATTGAATTATTCTCACTGGGGAGCGAATGTTTCTCATTGGGGAATGAATGTTTCTCACTGGGGAGTGAATGTTTCTCATTGGGGAATGAATGTTTCTCACTGGGGAGCGAATGTTTATCACTGGGGAGCGAATGTTTCCTAGTGGGGAGGCAATGTTTCTCACTGCGGAGTGAATGTTTCTCACTGCGCAGCGAATGTTTCTCACGGCGGAGTGAATGTTTCTCACTGTGGAGTGAATGTTTCTCACTGTGGAGCGAATGTTTCTCACTGGGGAGTGAATGTTTATCATTGGGGAGTGAATCTTTATCATTGGGGAGTGAATGTTTCTCACCTGAGGAGTGAATGTTTCTCACTGGGGAGTTAAGTTTCTCATGGGGAGAGAATGTTTCTGACTGGGGAGTGAATGTTTCTCATTGAGGCGTGAATATTTCTCATTGGGGAGTGAATGTTTCTACAGAGGATTGAATGATTCTCACTGGGGAGCGAATGTTTCTCATTGGGGAATGAATGTTTCTCACTGGGGAGTGAATGTTTCTCACTGGGGAGTGAATGTTTCTCACTGGGGAGTGAATGTTTCCCACTGGGGAGTGAATGTTTCTCTTTGGGGAGTGAATGTTTCTCACTGGGGAGTGAAGGTTTCTCGCTGGGGAGTGAAAGTTTCTCAGAGGAGTGGATGTTTCTCAGTTGGGATCGAATGTTTCTCATTGGGGAGTGAATGTTTCTCATTGGGGAGTGAATGTTTCTCACAGGAGTGAATGTTACTCACAGAGGAGTGAATGTTTATCACAGAGGAGTGAATGTTTCTCACAGAGGAGTGAATGTTTCTCACAGAGGAGTGAATGTTTCTCACAGAGGAGTGAATGTTTCTCACAAAGGAGTGAATGTTTCTCACAAAGGAGTGAATGTTCCTAACAGAGGAGTGAATGTTTCTCAGTGGGGAGCGAATGTTTCTCAGTGGGAAGCGATTGTTTCTCACTGCGGAGGGAATGTTTCTCACTGGGGAGTGAATGTTTCTCACTGGGGAGTGAATGTATCTCACTGGGGAGTGAAGGTTTCTCACTGGGGAGTGAAGGTTTCTCACTGCGGAGTGAAGGTTTCTCACTGGGGAGTGAAGGTTTCTCACTGCGGAGTGAATGTTTCTCACTGGGGAGTGAATGTTTCTCACTGGGAAGTGAATGTTTCTCACTGGGGAGTGAATGTTTCTCACTGGGGAGTGAATGTTTCTCATTGAGTTCTGAATGTTTCTCACTGGGGAGTGAATGTTTTTCATGGGCAGTGAATGTTTCTCGCTGGGGAGCGAATGTTTCTCAGTGGGGAGTGAATGTTTCTCACGGGAGGGAATGTTTCTCACTGTGGAGTGAATGTTTATCATTGGGGAGTGAATGTTTCTCACCTGAGGAGAGAATGTTTCTCACTGTGGAGCGAATGTTTCTCACTGGGGAGTGAATGTTTATCATTGGGGAGTGAATCTTTATCATTGGGGAGTGAATGTTTCTCACAGAGGAGTGAATGTTTCTCACTGGGGAGTTAAGTTTCTCATGGCGAGAGAATGTTTCTGACTGGGGAGTGAATGTTTCTCATTGGGGAGTGAATGTTTCTCACTGGGGAGTGAATGTTTCTCATTGGGGAGTGAATGTTTCTCACTGGGGAGTGAATGTTTCTCATTGGGGAGTGAAAGGATCTCACTGGGGAGTGAATGTTTCCAACAGAGGAGTGAAAGATTCTCACAGAGGAGTGTATGTTTCTCACAGAGGAGTGTATGTTTCTCACAGAGGAGTGAATATTTCTCACTGGGGAGTGAGTGTTTCTCGCTGGGAAGTGACTGTTTCTCGCTGGGGAGTGAATGTTTCTCACTGGGGTGTTAATGTTTCACACTGGGGAGTGAATGTTTCACACAGAGGAGTGAATATTTCTCACTGGGGAGTGAGTGTTTCTCGCTGGGAAGTGACTGTTTCTCACTGGGGAGTGAATGTTTCTCATTGGGGAGTGAATGTTTCACACTGGGGAGTGAATGTTTCACACTGGGGAGCGAATGTTTCTCAGTGGGGAGGCAATGTTTCTCACTGCGGAGTGAATGTTTCTCACTGCGCAGCGAATGTTTCTCATGGCGGAGTGAATGTTTCTCACTGTGGAGTGAATGTTTCTCACTGTGGAGCGAATGTTTCTCACTGGGGAGTGAATCTATATCATTGGGGAGTGAATCTTTATCATTGGGGAGTGAATGTTTCTCACCTGAGGAGTGAATGTTTCTCATGGGGAGAGAATGTTTCTGACTGGGGAGTGAATGTTTCTCATTGAGGCGTGAATATTTCTCATTGGGGAGTGAATGTTTCTACTGAGGATTGAATGATTCTCACTGGGGAGCGAATGTTTCTCATTGGGGAATGAATGTTTCTCACTGGGGAGTGAATGTTTCTCACTGGGAAGTGAATGTTTCTCACTGGGGAGTGAATGTTTCCCACTGGGGAGTGAATGTTTCTCTTTGGGGAGTGAATGTTTCTCACTGGGGAGTGAAGGTTTCTCGCTGGGGAGTGAAAGATTCTCAGAGGAGTGGATGTTTCTCAGTTGGGATCGAATGTTTCTCATTGGGGAGTGAATGTTTCTCATTGGGGAGTGAATGGTTCTCACAGAGGAGTGAATGTTTCTCACAGAGGAGTGAATGTTTCTCACAGGAGTGAATGTTACTCACAGAGGAGTGAATGTTTCTCACAGAGGAGTGAATGTTTCTCACAGAGGAGTGAATGTTTCTCACAGAGGAGTGAATGTTTCTCACAGAGGAGTGAATGTTTCTCACAAAGGAGTGAATGTTTCTCACAAAGGACTGAATGTTCCTAACAGAGGAGTGAATGTTTCTCAGTGGGGAGCGAATGTTTCTCAGTGGGAAGCGATTGTTTCTCACTGCGGAGGGAATGTTTCTCACTGGGGAGTGAATGTTTCTCACAGAGGAGTGAATGTTTCTCACAGAGGAGTGAATGTTTCTCACAAAGGAGTGAATGTTTCTCGCTGGGGAGTGAATGTTCCTAACAGAGGAGTGAATGTTTCTCAGTGGGGAGCGAATGTTTCTCAGTGGGAAGCGATTGTTTCTCACTGCGGAGGGAATGTTTCTCACTGGGGAGTGAATGTTTCTCACTGGGGAGTGAATGTATCTCACTGGGGAGTGAAGGTTTCTCACTGGGGAGTGAAGGTTTCTCACTGCGGAGTGAAGGTTTCTCACTGGGGAGTGAAGGTTTCTCACTGCGGAGTGAATGTTTCTCACTGGGGAGTGAATGTTTCTCACTGGGAAGTGAATGTTTCTCACTGGGGAGTGAATGTTTCTCACTGGGGATTGAATGTTTCTCATTGAGTTCTGAATGTTTCTCACTGGGGAGTGAATGTTTCTCATGGGCAGTGAATGTTTCTCGCTGGGGAGCGAATGTTTCTCAGTGGGGAGTGAATGTTTCTCACGGGAGGGAATGTTTCTCACTGTGGAGTGAATGTTTCCCACTGTGGAGTGAATGTTTCTCACTGGGGAGTGAATGTTTCTCAGTGGGGAGCGAATGCTTTTCAGTGGATTGCGGATGTTTCTCACTGGGGAGGGAATTTTTCTCATTGGGGAGTGAATGTTTCTCACTGGAGAATGAATGTTTCTCACAAAGGAGTGAATGTTTCTCATTGGGGAGCGAATGTTTCTCACTGGGGAGAGAATGTTTCTCATAGGGGAGGGAATGTTTCTCACTGGGGAGGGAATGTTTCTCTCAGGGGAGTAAATGTTTGTCACTGGAGAGTAAATGTTTCTCATTGGAGAGTGAATGTTTCTCATTGGGGAGTGAATGTTTTCATTGGGGAGTGAATGTTTCTCATTGGGGAGTGAATGTTTCTCATTGGGGAGTGAATGGTTCTCGCTCGGGAGTGAAAGTTTCTCGCTGGGGAGTGAAAGTTTCTCAGAGGAGTGGATGTTTCTCAGTGGGGATCGAATGTTTCTCATTGGGGAGTTAATGTTTCTCATTGGGGAGTGAATGGTTCTCATTGGGGAGTGAATGTTTCTCACAGAGGAGTGAATGTTTCTCACTGGGGAGTTAAGTTTCTCATGGGGAGAGAATGTTTCTGACTGGGGAGTGAATGTTTCTCACGGCGGAGTGAATGTTTCTCACTGTGGAGTGAATGTTTCTCACTGTGGAGCGAATGTTTGTCACTGGGGAGTGAATGTTTATCATTGGGGAGTGAATCTTTATCATTGGGGAGTGAATGTTTCTCACCTGAGGAGTGAATGTTTCTCACTGGGGAGTTAAGTTTCTCATGGGGAGAGAATGTTTCTGACTGGGGAGTGAATGTTTCTCATTGAGGCGTGAATATTTCTCATTGGGGAGTGAATGTTTCTACAGAGGATTGAATGATTCTCACTGGGGAGCGAATGTTTCTCATTGGGGAATGAATGTTTCTCACTGGGGAGTGAATGTTTCTCACTGGGGAGTGAATGTTTCTCACTGGGGAGTGAATGTTTCCCACTGGGGAGTGAATGTTTCTCACTGTGGAGTGAATGTTTATCACAGAGGAGTGAATGTTTCTCACAGAGGAGTGAATGTTTCTCACAGAGGAGTGAATGTTTCTCACAGAGGAGTGAATGTTTCTCACAGAGGAGTGAATGTTTCTCACAGAGGAGTGAATGTTTCTCACAGAGGAGTGAATGTTTCTCACTGTGAAGAGAATGTTTATCACTGGGGAGGGAATGTTTCTCTCTGGGGAGTGAATCTTTCTCACTGGGGATTGAAAGTTTCTCATTTAGTAGTGAATGTTTCTCACTGGTGAGTGAGTGGTTCTCACTGGGGAGTGAATGTTTCTCATTGGGGAGTGAATGTTTCACACTGGGGAGTGAATGTTTCACACTGGGGAGCGAATGTTTCTCACTGGGGAGCGAATGTTTCTCAGTGGGGAGGCAATGTTTCTCACTGCGGAGTGAATGTTTCTCACTGCGGAGTGAATGTTTCTCACTGCGCAGCGAATGTTTCTCACGACGGAGTGAATGTTTCTCACTGTGGAGTGAATGTTTCTCACTGTGGAGCGAATGTTTCTCACTGGGGAGTGAATGTTTATCATTGGGGAGTGAATCTTTATCATTGGGGAGTGAATGTTTCTCACCTGAGGAGTGAATGTTTCTCACTGGGGAGTTAAGTTTCTCATGGGGAGAGAATGTTTCTGACTGGGGAGTGAATGTTTCTCATTGAGGCGTGAATATTTCTCATTGGGGAGTGAATGTTTCTACAGAGGATTGAATGATTCTCACTGGGGAGCGAATGTTTCTCATTGGGGAATGAATGTTTCTCACTGGGGAGTGAATGTTTCTCACTGGGGAGTGAATGTTTCCCACTGGGGAGTGAATGTTTCTCACTGGGGAGCGAATGTTTATCACTGGGGAGCGAATGTTTTCTAGTGGGGAGGCAATGTTTCTCACTGCGGAGTGAATGTTTCTCACTGCGCAGCGAATGTTTCTCACGGCGGAGTGAATGTTTCTCACTGTGGAGTGAATGTTTCTCACTGTGGAGCGAATGTTTCTCACTGGGGAGTGAATGTTTATCATTGGGGAGTGAATCTTTATCATTGGGGAGTGAATGTTTCTCACCTGAGGAGTGAATGTTTCTCACTGGGGAGTTAAGTTTCTCATGGGGAGAGAATGTTTCTGACTGGGGAGTGAATGTTTCTCATTGAGGCGTGAATATTTCTCATTGGGGAGTGAATGTTTCTACAGAGGATTGAATGATTCTCACTGGGGAGCGAATGTTTCTCATTGGGGAATGAATGTTTCTCACTGGGGAGTGAATGTTTCTCACTGGGGAGTGAATGTTTCTCATTGGGGAGTGAATGTTTCTCATTGGGGAGTGAAAGGATCTCACTGGGGAGTGAATGTTTCTCACAGAGGAGTGAAAGATTCTCACAGAGGAGTGTATGTTTCTCACAGAGGAGTGAATATTTCTCACTGGGGAGTGAGTGTTTCTCGCTGGGAAGTGACTGTTTCTCGCTGGGGAGTGAATGTTTCTCACTGGGGTGTGAATGTTTCACACTGGGGAGTGAATGTTTCACACAGAGGAGTGAATATTTCTCACTGGGGAGTGAGTGTTTCTCGCTGGCAAGTGACTGTTTCTCACTGTGGAGTGAATGTTTCTCACTGTGGAGCGAATGTTTCTCACTGGGGAGTGAATGTTTATCATTGGGGAGTGAATCTTTATCATTGGGGAGTGAATGTTTCTCACCTGAGGAGTGAATGTTTCTCACTGGGGAGTTAAGTTTCTCATGGGGAGAGAATGTTTCTGACTGGGGAGTGAATGTTTCTCATTGAGGCGTGAATATTTCTCATTGGGGAGTGAATGTTTCTACAGAGGATTGAATGATTCTCACTGGGGAGCGAATGTTTCTCATTGGGGAATGAATGTTTCTCACTGGGGAGTGAATGTTTCTCACTGGGGAGTGAATGTTTCTCACTGGGGAGTGAATGTTTCCCACTGGAGAGTGAATGTTTCTCTTTGGGGAGTGAATGTTTCTCACTGGGGAGTGAAGGTTTCTCGCTGGGGAGTGAAAGTTTCTCAGAGGAGTGGATGTTTCTCAGTTGGGATCGAATGTTTCTCATTGGGGAGTGAATGTTTCTCATTGGGGAGTGAATGGTTCTCACAGAGGAGTGAATGTTTCTCACAGAGGAGTGAATGTTTCTCACAGGAGTGAATGTTACTCACAGAGGAGTGAATGTTTATCACAGAGGAGTGAATGTTTCTCACAGAGGAGTGAATGTTTCTCACAGAGAAGTGAATGTTTCTCACAGAGGAGTGAATGTTTCTCACAAAGGAGTGAATGTTTCTCACAAAGGAGTGAATGTTCCTAACAGAGGAGTGAATGTTTCTCAGTGGGGAGCGAATGTTTCTCAGTGGGAAGCGATTGTTTCTCACTGCGGAGGGAATGTTTCTCACTGGGGAGTGAATGTTTCTCACAGAGGAGTGAATGTTTCTCACAGAGGAGTGAATGTTTCTCACAGAGGAGTGAATGTTTCTCACAAAGGAGTGAATGTTTCTCGCTGGGGAGTGAATGTTCCTAACAGAGGAGTGAATGTTTCTCAGTGGGGAGCAAATGTTTCTCAGTGGGAAGCGATTGTTTCTCACTGCGGAGGGAATGTTTCTCACTGGGGAGTGAATGTTTCTCACTGGGGAGTGAATGTTTCTCACTGGGGAGTGAAGGTTTCTCACTGGGGAGTGAAGGTTTCTCACTGCGGAGTGAAGGTTTCTCACTGGGGAGTGAAGGTTTCTCACTGCGGAGTGAATGTTTCTCACTGGGGAGTGAATGTTTCTCACTGGGAAGTGAATGTTTCTCACTGGGGAGTGAATGTTTCTCACTGGGGAGTGAATGTTTCTCATTGAGTTCTGAATGTTTCTCACTGGGGAGTGAATGTTTCTCATGGGCAGTGAATGTTTCGCGCTGGGGAGCGAATGTTTCTCAGTGGGGAGTGAATGTTTCTCACGGGAGGGAATGTTTCTCACTGTGGAGTGAATGTTTCCCACTGTGGAGTGAATGTTTCTCACTGGGGAGTGACTGTTTCTCACTGGGGAGTGAATGTTTCTCAGTGGGGAGCGAATGCTTTTCAGTGGATTGCGGATGTTTCTCACTGGGGAGGGAATTTTTCTCATTGGGGAGTGAATGTTTCTCACTGGAGAATGAATGTTTCTCAAAGGAGTGAATGTTTCTCATTGGGTAGCGAATGTTTCTCACTGGGGAGAGAATGTTTCTCATAGGGGAGGGAATGTTTCTCACTGGGGAGGGAATGTTTCTCTCAGGGGAGTAAATGTTTGTCACTGGAGAGTAAATGTTTCTCATTGGAGAGTGAATGTTTCTCATTGGGGAGTGAATGTTTTCATTGGGGAGTGAATGTTTCTCATTGGGGAGTGAATGTTTCTCATTGGGGAGTGAATGTTTCTCATTGGGGAGTGAATGTTTCTCATTGGGGAGTGAATGGTTCTCGCTCGGGAGTGAAAGTTTCTCGCTGGGGAGTGAAAGTTTCTCACTGGGGAGTTAAGTTTCTCATGGGGAGAGAATGTTTCTGACTGGGGAGTGAATGTTTCTCATTGAGGCGTGAATATTTCTCATTGGGGAGTGAATGTTTCTACAGAGGATTGAATGTTTCTCACTGGGGAGCGAATGTTTCTCATTGGGGAATGAATGTTTCTCACTGGGGAGTGAATGTTTCTCACTGGGGAGTGAATGTTTCTCACTGCGGAGTGAATGTTTCTCACTGCGCAGCGAATATTTCTCACGGCGGAGTGAATGTTTCTCACTGTGGAGCGAATGTTTCTCACTGTGGAGCGAATGTTTCTCACTGGGGAGTGAATGTTTATCATTGGGGAGTGAATGTTTCTCACCTGAGGAGTGAATGTTTCTCACTGGGCAGTTAAGTTTCTCATGGGGAGAGAATGTTTCTGACTGGGGAGTGAATGTTTCTCATTGAGGCGTGAATATTTCTCATTGGGGAGTGAATGTTTCTACAGAGGATTGAATGATTCTCACTGGGGAGCGAATGTTTCTCATTGGGGAATGAATGTTTCTCACTGGGGAGTGAATGTTTCTCACTGGGGAGTGAATGTTTCCCACTGGGGAGTGAATGTTTCCCACTGGGGAGTGAATGTTTCCCACTGGGGAGTGAATGTTTCTCACTGGGGAGCGAATGTTTATCACTGGGGAGCGAATGTTTCTCACTGGGGAGTGAATGTTTCCCACTGGGGAGTGAATGTTTCCCACTGGGGAGTGAATGTTTATCACTGGGGAGCGAATGTTTCCTAGTGGGGAGGCAATGTTTCTCACTGCGGAGTGAATGTTTCTCACTGCGCAGCGAATGTTTCTCACGGCGGAGTGAATGTTTCTCACTGTGGAGTGAATGTTTCTCACTGTGGAGCGAATGTTTCTCACTGGGGAGTGAATGTTTATCATTGGGGAGTGAATCTTTATCATTGGGGAGTGAATGTTTCTCACCTGAGGAGTGAATGTTTCTCACTGGGGAGTTAAGTTTCTCATGGGGAGAGAATGTTTCTGACTGGGGAGTGAATGTTTCTCATTGAGGCGTGAATATTTCTCATTGGGGAGTGAATGTTTCTACAGAGGATTGAATGATTCTCACTGGGGAGCGAATGTTTCTCATTGGGGAATGAATGTTTCTCACTGGGGAGTGAATGTTTCTCACTGGGGAGTGAATGTTTCTCTTTGGGGAGTGAATGTTTCTCACTGGGGAGTGAAGGTTTCTCGCTGGGGAGTGAAAGTTTCTCAGAGGAGTGGATGTTTCTCAGTTGGGATCGAATGTTTCTCATTGGGGAGTGAATGTTTCTCATTGGGGAGTGAATGGTTCTCACAGAGGAGTGAATGTTTCTCACAGAGGAGTGAATGTTTCTCACAGGAGTGAATGTTACTCACAGAGGAGTGAATGTTTATCACAGAGGAGTGAATGTTTCTCACAGAGGAGTGAATGTTTCTCACAGAGGAGTGAATCTTTCTCACAGAGGAGTGAATGTTTCTCACAAAGGAGTGAATGTTTCTCACAAAGGAGTGAATGTTCCTAACAGAGGAGTGAATGTTTCTCAGTGGGGAGCGAATGTTTCTCAGTGGGAAGCGATTGTTTCTCACTGCGGAGGGAATGTTTCTCACTGGGGAGTGAATGTTTCTCACAGAGGAGTGAATGTTTCTCACAGAGGAGTGAATGTTTCTCACAGAGGAGTGAATGTTTCTCGCTGGGGAGTGAATGTTCCTAACAGAGGAGTGAATGTTTCTCAGTGGGGAGCGAATGTTTCTCAGTGGGAAGCGATTGTTTCTCACTGCGGAGGGAATGTTTCTCACTGGGGAGTGAATGTTTCTCACTGGGGAGTGAATGTATCTCACTGGGGAGTGAAGGTCTCTCACTGGGGAGTGAAGGTTTCTCACTGCGGAGTGAAGGTTTCTCACTGGGGAGTGAAGGTTTCTCACTGCGGAGTGAATGTTTCTCACTGGGGAGTGAATGTTTCTCACTGGGAAGTGAATGTTTCTCACTGGGGAGTGAATGTTTCTCACTGGGGATTGAATGTTTCTCATTGAGTTCTGAATGTTTCTCACTGGGGAGTGAATGTTTCTCATGGGCAGTGAATGTTTCTCGCTGGGGAGCGAATGTTTCTCAGTGGGGAGTGAATGTTTCTCACGGGAGGGAATGTTTCTCACTGTGGAGTGAATGTTTCCCACTGTGGAGTGAATGTTTCTCACTGGGGAGTGAATGTTTCTCAGTGGGGAGCGAATGCTTTTCAGTGGATTGCGGATGTTTCTCACTGGGGAGGGAATTTTTCTCATTGGGGAGTGAATGTTTCTCACTGGAGAATGAATGTTTCTCACAAAGGAGTGAATGTTTCTCATTGGGGAGCGAATGTTTCTCACTGGGGAGAGAATGTTTCTCATAGGGGAGGGAATGTTTCTCACTGGGGAGGGAATGTTTCTCTCAGGGGAGTAAATGTTTGTCACTGGAGAGTAAATGTTTCTCATTGGAGAGTGAATGTTTCTCATTGGGGAGTGAATGTTTTCATTGGGGAGTGAATGTTTCTCATTGGGGAGTGAATGTTTCTCATTGGGGAGTGAATGTTTCTCATTGGGGAGTGAATGTTTCTCACAGGAGTGAATGTTACTCACAGAGGAGTGAATGTTTATCACAGAGGAGTGAATGTTTCTCACAGAGGAGTGAATGTTTCTCACAGAGGAGTGAATGTTTCTCACAAAGGAGTGAATGTTTCTCACAAAGGAGTGAATGTTCCTAACAGAGGAGTGAATGTTTCTCAGTGGGGAGCGAATGTTTCTCAGTGGGAAGCGATTGTTTCTCACTGCGCAGCGAATGTTTCTCACGGCGGAGTGAATGTTTCTCACTGTGGAGTCAATGTTTCTCACTGTGGAGCGAATGTTTCTCACTGGGGAGTGAATGTTTATCATTGGGGAGTGAATCTTTATCATTGGGGAGTGAATCTTTATCATTGGGGAGTGAATGTTTCTCACCTGAGGAGTTAATGTTTCTCACTGGGGAGTTAAGTTTCTCATGTGGAGAGAATGTTTCTGACTGGGGAGTGAATGTTTCTCATTGAGGCGTGAATATTTCTCATTGGGGAGTGAATGTTTCTACAGAGGATTGAATGATTCTCACTGGGGAGCGAATGTTTCTCATTGGGGAATGAATGTTTCTCACTGGGGAGTGAATGTTTCTCACTGGGGAGTGAATGTTTCTCATTGGGGAGTGAATGTTTCTCATTGGGGAGTGAAAGGATCTCACTGGGGAGTGAATGTTTCTCACAGAGGAGTGAAAGATTCTCACAGAGGAGTGAAAGATTCTCACAGAGGAGTGTATGTTTCTCACAGAGGAGTGAATATTTCTCACTGGGGAGTGAGTGTTGCTCGCTGGGAAGTGACTGTTTCTCGCTGGGGAGTGAATGTTTCTCACTGGGGTGTGAATGTTTCACACTGGGGAGTGAATGTTTCACACAGAGGAGTGAATATTTCTCACTGGGGAGTGAGTGTTTTCCGCTGGGAAGTGACTGTTTCTCACTGTGGAGTGAATGTTTCTCACTGTGGAGCGAATGTTTCTCACTGGGGAGTGAATGTTTATCATTGGGGAGTGAATCTTTATCATTGGGGAGTGAATGTTTCTCACCTGAGGAGTGAATGTTTCTCACTGGGGAGTTAAGTTTCTCATGGGGAGAGAATGTTTCTGACTGGGGAGTGAATGTTTCTCATTGAGGCGTGAATATTTCTCATTGGGGAGTGAATGTTTCTACAGAGGATTGAATGATTCTCACTGGGGAGCGAATGTTTCTCATTGGGGAATGAATGTTTCTCACTGGGGAGTGAATGTTTCTCACTGGGGAGTGAATGTTTCTCACTGGGGAGTGAATGTTTCTCTTTGGGGAGTGAATGTTTCTCACTGGGGAGTGAAGGTTTCTCGCTGGGGAGTGAAAGTTTCTCAGAGGAGTAGATGTTTCTCAGTTGGGATCGAATGTTTCTCATTGGGGAGTGAATGTTTCTCATTGGGGAGTGAATGGTTCTCACAGAGGAGTGAATGTTTCTCACAGAGGAGTGAATGTTTCTCACAGGAGTGAATGTTACTCACAGAGGAGTGAATGTTTATCACAGAGGAGTGAATGTTTCTCACAGAGGAGTGAATGTTTCTCACAGAGGAGTGAATCTTTCTCACAGAGGAGTGAATGTTTCTCACAAAGGAGTGAATGTTTCTCACAAAGGAGTGAATGTTCCTAACAGAGGAGTGAATGTTTCTCAGTGGGGAGCGAATGTTTCTCAGTGGGAAGCGATTGTTTCTCACTGCGGAGGGAATGTTTCTCACTGGGGAGTGAATGTTTCTCACAGAGGAGTGAATGTTTCTCACAGAGGAGTGAATGTTTCTCACAGAGGAGTGAATGTTTCTCGCTGGGGAGTGAATGTTCCTAACAGAGGAGTGAATGTTTCTCAGTGGGGAGCGAATGTTTCTCAGTGGGAAGCGATTGTTTCTCACTGCGGAGGGAATGTTTCTCACTGGGGAGTGAATGTTTCTCACTGGGGAGTGAAGGTTTCTCACTGGGGAGTGAAGGTTTCTCACTGGGGAGTGAAGGTTTCTCACTGGGGAGTGAAGGTTTCTCACTGTGGAGTGAAGGTTTCTCACTGGGGAGTGAAGGTTTCTCACTGCGGAGTGAATGTTTCTCACTGGGGAGTGAATGTTTCTCACTGGGAAGTGAATGTTTCTCACTGGGGAGTGAATGTTTCTCACTGGGGAGTGAATGTTTCTCATTGAGTTCTGAATGTTTCTCACTGGGGAGTGAATGTTTCTCATGGGCAGTGAATGTTTCTCGCTG